>NW_026290759.1:0-97500 GCF_023373465.1 Oncorhynchus keta | reverse complement strand
GTCCTCACTCAACATTGACAGGAACGCTCCAAACAAAAGTCAATGACTAAATTGCCAAAACTCATAAATGAAATTAAATAAACCAAAACTTGTTTCTCACAAGTGTTTCATAGGTTGTGCACTCTGCAAACAATGTATCCACTCTGCGACAATGTATCCACTCTGCAACAATGTATCCACTCTGCAACAATGTATCCACTCTGCAAACAATGTATCCACTCTGCAAACAATGTCAATGCAACAATGTATCCACTCTGCAACAAATCCACTCAAAATGTATCCACTAAAATGTATCTGCAACAATGTATCCACTCTGCAACAATGTATCCACTCTGCAACAATGTATCCACTCTGCAACAATGTATCCACTCTGCAAACAATGTATCCACTCTGCAAACAATGTATCCACTCTGCAAACAATGTATCCACTCTGCAACAATGTATCCACTCTGCAAACAATGTATCCACTCTGCAAACAATGTATCCACTCTGCAACAATGTATCCACTCTGCAAACAATGTATCCACTCTGCAAACAATGTATCCACTCTGCAAACAATGTATCCACTCTGCAAACAATGTATCCACTCTGCAAACAATGTATCCACTCTGCAAACAATGTATCCACTCTGCAAACAATGTATCCACTCTGCAAACAATGTATCCACTCTGCAACAATGTATCCACTCTGCAAACAATGTATCCACTCTGCAAACAATGTATCCACTCTGCAACAATGTATCCACTCTGCAAACAATGTATCCACTCTGCAACAATGTATCCACTCTGCACAATGTATCCACTCTGCAAACAATGTATCCACTCTGCAAACAATGTATCCACTCTGCAAACAATGTATCCACTCTGCAAACAATGTATCCACTCTGCAAACAATGTATCCACTCTGCAAACAATGATAACGGGAAGACTGGAATAATAATATTGGTTACTGTAACCAAAGTAACACATTTTGTAGATTAGAAGTGATAGGAATCAACAGTAGATGTTTGACTGGTCGTACTTGTAATGGGGAATTGATAGACACTAAAACTCAAACTATTCACAGAATGAAGTTATGAAACAATGTGCACAAATTGGCAGGAGAGAGTGCGTTCTGGAGAGAGAAGTGCATTGTGCGTCTGGGCTGCATGGTCAATCCGACGTCTGTATTGGCCATGCAGCGTTTTACGGTGATACGGCCTCAGCAGAACTCAGGGCATTCATATGTCTGTTTTGACCATGCAGCGTTTTACGGTGATACGGCCTCAGCAGAACTCAGGGCATTCATATGTCTGTTTTGACCATGCAGTGTTTTACGGTGATACGGCCTCAGCAGAACTCGGGGCATTCATACTCCTTCACTTCGCGGAGCAGTGCTGAGCTTTTGTGAAGGAAGTCAAATCAAATCAAATGTATTTATATAGCCCTTCGTACATCAGCTGATATCTCAAAGTGCTGTACAGAAACCCAGCCTAAAACCCCAAACAGCAAGCAATGCAGGTGTAGAAGCACGGTGGCTAGGAAAAACTCCCTAGAAAGGCCAAAACCTAGGAAGAAACCTAGAGAGGAACCAGGCTTTGTGGTGTGGCCAGTCCTCTTCTGGCTGTGCCGGGTGGAGATTATAACAGAACATGGCCAAGATGTTCAAATGTTCATAAATGACCAGCATGGTCGTGTAATAATAAGGCAGAACAGTTGAAACTGGAGCAGCAGCACGGTCAGATGGACTGGGGACAGCAAGGAGTCATCATGTGGTCCTTCTGTAGCTCAGTTGGTAGAGCATGGCGCTTGTAACGCCAGGGTAGTGGGTTCGATCCCCGGGACCACCCATACGTAGAATGTATGCACACATGACTGTAAGTCGCTTTGGATAAAAGCGTCTGCTAAATGGCATATATTATTATATTATATTATGTCAGGTCGTCCTGGGGCACGGTCCTTGGGCTCAGGTCCTCCGAGAGAGAGAAAGAAAGAGAGAATTAGAGAGAGCATATGTGGGGTGGCCAGTCCTCTTCTGGCTGTGCCGGGTGGAGATTATAACAGAACATGGCCAAGATGTTCAAATGTTCATAAATGACCAGCATGGTCGTGTAATAATAAGGCAGAACAGTTGAAACTGGAGCAGCAGCACGGTCAGGTGGACTGGGGACAGCAAGGAGTCATCATGTCAGGTAGTCCTGGGGCATGGTCCTAGGGCTCAGGTCCTCCGAGAGAAAGAAGGAGAGAATTAGAGAACGCACACTTAGATTCACACAGGACACCGAATAGGACAGGAGAAGTACTCCAGATATAACAAACTGACCCTAGCCCCCCGACACAAACTACTGCAGCATAAATACTGGAGGTGGAGACAGGAGGGGTCAGGAGACACTGTGGCCCCATCTGGTCCTTCTGTAGCTCAGTTGGTAGAGCAGCCCCAAACTGACAATGAATGTAAGCACAAAACTACTGCAGCATAAATACTGGAGGCTGAGACAGGAGGGGTCAGGAGACACTGTGGCCCCATCTGAGGACACCCCCGGACAGGGCCAAACAGGAAGGATATAACCCCACCCACTTTGCCAAAGCACAGCCCCCACACCACTGGAGGGATATCTTCAACCACCAACTTACCATCCTGAGACAAGGCTGAGTATAGCCCACAAAGATCTCCGCCACGGCACAACCCAAGGGGGGGGGGGGCGCCAACCCAGACAGGATGACCACAACAGTGAATCAACCCACTCAGGTGACGCACCCCCTGCAGGGACGGCATGAGAGAGCCCCAGTAAGCCAGTGACTCAGCCCATGTAATAGGGTTAGAGGCAGAGAATCCCAGTGGAAAGAGGGGAACCGGCCAGGCAGAGACAGCAAGGGCGGTTCGTTGCTCCAGAGCCTTTCCCTTCACCTTCCCACTCCTGGGCCAGACTACACTCAATCATATGACCCACTGAAGAGATGAGTCTTCAGTAAAGACTTAAAGGTTGAGACCGAATTTGCGTCTCTGACATGGGTAGGCAAACCGTTCCATAAAAATGGAGCTCTATAGGAGAAAGCCCTGCCTCCAGCTGTTTGCTTAGAAATTGTAGGGACAATTAGGAGGCCTGCGTCTTGTGACCGTAGCGTACGTGTAGGTATGTACGGCAGGACCAAATCAGAGAGATAGGTAGCAGCAAGCCCATGTAATGCTTTGTAGATTAGCAGTAAAACCTTGAAATCAGCCCTTGCTTTGACAGGAAGCCAGTGTAGAGAGGCTAGCACTGGAGGAATATGATCAAATTTTTTGGTTCTAGTCAGGATTCTAGCAGCCGTATTTAGCACTAACTGAAGTTTATTTAGTGCTTTATCCGGGTAGCCGGAAAGTAGAGCATTGCAGTAGTCTAACCTAGAAGTGACAAAAGCATGGATTAATTTTTCTGCATAATTTTTGGACAGAAAGTTTCTGATTTTTGCAATATTACGTAGATGGAAAAAAATGCTGTGTTTTACGGTGATACGGCCTCAGCAGAAGTCAGGGCATTCATACGTCTCTATTGACCATGCTGTGTTTTACGGTGATACGACCTCAGCAGAACTCAGGGCATTCATACGTCTGTAGTGGCCATGCAGCATTTTACGGTGATATGGCCTCAGCAGAACTCAGGGCATTCATACGTCTCTATTGGCCATGCAGTGTTTCACGGTGATACGGTCTCAGCAGAACTCAGGGCATTCATACCCCTTTGCTTCGCGGAGCAGTGCTGAGCTTTTGTGAAGGAAGTCAAATCAAATCAAATTTATTTATATAGCCCTTCGTACATCAGCTGATATCTCAAAGTGCTGTGCCGGGTGGAGATTATAACAGAACATGGCCAAAATGTTCATAAATGACCAGCATGGTCGAATAATAATAAGGCAGAACAGTTGAAACTGGAGCAGCAGCACGGCCAGGTGGACTGGGGACAGCAAGGAGTCATCATGTCAGGTAGTCCTGGGGCATGGTCCTAGGGCTCAGGTCCTCCGAGAAAGAGAGAATTAGAGAACACACACTTAGATTCACACAGGACACCGAATAGGACAGGAGGGGGACTCCAGATATAACAAACTGACCCTAGCCCCCCGACACATAAACTACTGCAGCATAAATACTGGAGGCTGAGACAGGAGGGGTCAGGAGACACTGTGGCCCCATCCGAGGACACCCCAGGACAGGGCCAAACAGGAAGGATATAACCCCACCCACTTTGCCAAAGCACAGCCCCCACACCACTAGAGGAATATCTTCAACCACCAACTTACCATCCTGAGACAAGGCCGAGTATGGCCCACAAAGATCTCCGCCATGAGTGTGTGAGTTTGTGTTTATACAGGATGTGCCGCCCTCACCTACTGTCAACCAATCATGTCAATGCAGAGCTATACAGAGCCATGGCGATGCGGTACAGAGTTCGATTTGGCCTCCGGAGGCTCCATAATTGCGTCACACCATCCATATGGAGCCACCAACCACATTTTCGGATCAAGCATAACATTTGCTTTTAGTCTCGGCCTCCGCAATGGAATAGTTCATTGAGATGGGCGCAAATATATACATGTGTGTTACTGCTTGACTAAAACCATCTCGGTCAACACACAGCCAAACGACCAAACACTTGACCAGTCAACTAATTGGGGTCAGCCTTAACTGAAATACTGTGTAGCCCTCATTATCTATTATTATAGAGCTCTGCTCAGCCTGTAAACATGACATTATCTAGTATTATAGAGCTCTGTTCAGCCTAAAGTCATGACATTATCTATTATTATAGACCTCTGCTCAGCCTGTAAACATGACATTATCTATTATTATAGAGCTCTGGACAGCCTGTATACCTGACATTCCACGAGAGCCAGATTACAGCGGTCTGCTCAACCTCTGCAGATCCTCTCAAGCTCTGTCAAGGTTAGATGGGGAGCGTCGCTGCACTTTCAGGTCTCTCCAGAGATGTTCAATCGGGTTCAAGTCCGGGCTCCGGCTGGGCCACTCAAGGACATCCAGAGACTTGCCCCGAAGCCACTTCTGCTTTGTCTTGGCTGTGTGCTTTAGGGTCGTTGTCCTGTTGGAAGGTGAAAGAGTCTGAGGTCCTTATCAAGGATCTCTCTCTGTAATTTTCTCTGCTCATCTTTCCCTCGATCCTGACGAGTCTCCCTGTCCCTGCCGCTGAACAACATCGCCACAGCGTGGTGGCGCCACCACTGTGCTTCACACTAGGGATTGTTGTGGACATTCTTATATAGGACTCTAGAAGTCAATCTTAAATGAATCACTCTTTATTGTCAACGAGCTGGAGAGGTCACAGTCAAACGTAGATCACTAAATACCCGGTCTGAAGTGAGCTGTGAACGGGCCTTCCTTATATAGAGCCTTATATACTGATATCTAAACCTACCCAGAATATGTTCTTTAAGATAGAGACGGAGCCAGTCACACGTGTGAACCGATCCAGTGAATCATGGGCCTTCCTTACATAGAGCCTTATATACTGATATCTAAACCTACATAAACATGATTCACTGGATCGGTTCACACGTGTAACTGGCTCCGTCTCTATCTTAAAGAACATATTCTGGGCGTTCTGACAGATGTTCCTCCCCCTCATCTCTTGACCAGACACAGACAGGAACCAAGGATTGTTTATGACACCATATTCTGGGTGTTCTGACAGATGCCCCTCCCCCTCAACTCTTGACCAGACACAGACAGGAACCAAGGATTGTTTATGACACCGTAATCTGGGCGTTCTGACAGATGCCCCTCCCCCTCATCTCTTGACCAGACACAGACAGGAACCAAGGATTGTTTATGACACCATATTCTGGGCGTTCTGACAGATGCCCCTCCCCCTCATCTCTTGACCAGACACAGACAGGAACCAAGGATTGTTTATGACACCATATTCTGGGCGTTCTGACAGATGCCCCTCCCCCTCATCTCTTGACCAGACACAGACAGGAACCAAGGATTGTTTATGACACCATATTCTGGGCGTTCTGACAGATGCCCCTCCCCCTCATCTCTTGACCAGACACAGACAGGAACCAAGGATTGTTTATGACACCATAATCTGGGCGTTCTGACAGATGCCCCTCCCCCTCATCTCTTGACCAGACACAGACAGGAACCAAGGATTGTTTATGACACCATATTCTGGGCGTTCTGACAGATGCCCCTCCCCCTCATCTCTTGACCAGACACAGACAGGAACCAAGGATTGTTTATGACACCATAATCTGGGCGTTCTGACAGATGCCCCTCCCCCTCATCTCTTGACCAGACACAGACAGGAACCAAGGATTGTTTATGACACCATATTCTGGGCGTTCTGACAGATGCCCCTCCCCCTCATCTCTTGACCAGACACAGACAGGAACCAAGGATTGTTTATGACACCATATTCTGGGCGTTCTGACAGATGCCCCTCCCCCTCATCTCTTGACCAGACACAGACAGGAACCAAGGATTGTTTATGACACCATATTCTGGGTGTTCTGACAGATGCCCCTCCCCTCATCTCTTGACCAGACACAGACAGGAACCAAGGATTGTTTATGACACCATATTCTGGGCGTTCTGACAGATGCCCCTCCCCCTCATCTCTTGACCAGACACAGACAGGAACCAAGGATTGTTTATGACACCATATTCTGGGCGTTCTGACAGATGCCCCTCCCCCTCATCTCTTGACCAGACACAGACAGGAACCAAGGATTGTTTATGACACCAAAGATAAGATGCACAAAGTAAATTTCATCTGTTTTACATTCCATTCTTTTATCATTTGTGTGATAACAATAATTACATGTTAAAGTAAGCACAAATCGCCTTACAGCAGGTTAATAACACCATTAAGAAAACAAAACAAACACACACTGCAGCCCACTGGGCAATCTGGGATCCCCAAATCCCAAGCAGGGATTCAAACCAAGTTGCAAAGCGTCCAGTCTGGTTTTGGATAATTATTTTTTAGCAACAGTGGCAATGAATTCTGCAAGATCAGTCACATTAGAAGAGTGATCTGGGACAAAAGTCCAACATTCATCACCAATGATTGCATATGTGTCCCCTTTGACCTGCCAAAATATAGTCAATGACCTCTCTGTTTTGAAGAGCTAACTTATGCAATTCTTTCATTTCCCCATTTAATTCTTCCTGGGGCATTTCGAGTAACATTGCCAATTTTCTCTCTGTGTGTTTCGAGATGTATCAAATTTGATTTAACGCATATGAAACTCCATACCCAGGGAAAAAAACACCCTGTTAAGGCCAGAGTGTTTAGGTCTGCCCTCCCCTCAGGAGGGTGGCACAGTGTTACAACCTTGCAGAAGAGTCATTTCAGTATCTCTGCAGTCTTCCTGTGCACATCTTTGTTTAATAAAACGATACAGAAGTTGTTCAGCTAATCTCTTGCATCCATCACAGCCTGAAGGAAGGGAGGAGCAGTTCCCCCCTCTTACTGCTCCGCAACCAAGCAGAAGATTAGATTAGTAATTTTATTGAGGGGATCTAGTCTAGATTAAACCTTGTAGAAAGACAGTTGTATCATGTAGAGGTTTCATTTAGATCTCTCTGTTTAACCAAATACTCTGTTTGTCTTCATCAGGTGAAAGACCAGACTCTCACAACAGGAAGAGTCCTTCAGACCCAGAGAAGACCAAACCCTCAAAACCACACCACTGCTCCCAGTGTGGAAAGAGTTTTACCTGGTTAGGGAATCTGAAATCACATAAGCGCACACACACAGGAGATAAGCCTTTCAACTGCTCCCAGTGCGGAAAAGGTTTTACGCAGTTAGGGAACTTGAAATCACATGAGATGACACACACGGGAGAGAAACCTTTCCACTGCTCCCAGTGTGGAAAGGGGTTTAGACACGCAGGGAACCTGAAAGTGCATGAAAGACGACACACTGGAGAGAAGCCATATAAATGCTCACGGTGTGAAATAACATTTTCCTCATCCGGGGACCTGAGAAAACATGAGAGAACACACTCTATAAAGAGGCCTTTCCAATGCTCTCAGTGTGGAAAGAGTTTTACCCAGTTAGGGAATCTACAAAAGCATGAGAGAACGCACACAGGGAAGAAGCCCTACCATTGCTCAGACTGTGGAAAGAGTTTTACCTGGTTAGGGAATCTGAAGTCACATGAGCGCACACACACAGGAGATAAACCTTTCCACTGCTCCCAGTGTGGAAAAGGTTTTACCCAGTTAGGGAACTTGAAGACACATGAAATGACACACACAGGAGAGAAGCCTTTCCACTGCTCCCAGTGTGGAAAGGGGTTTGGACATGCAGGGAACCTGAAAGTGCATGAAAGAATACACACTGGAGAGAAGCCATATCAATGCTCCCAGTGTGAAATGAGATTTTTCTCATCAGGGGACCTGAAAAAACATGAGAGAACACACTCGGTAGATAGGCCTTTCCAATGCTCCCATTGTGGAAAGAGTTTTACCCAGTTAAGGAATCTACAATCACATGAGAGAATGCACACAGGGGAGAAGCCCCACCACTGCTCAGACTGTGGAAAAAGATTTACCCAGATTGGGGACCTGAAATCACATGAGCTGACACACACAGGAGATAAGCCTTTTCAATGCTCCCAGTGTGGAAAAAGTTTTCCACGGTTAGGGAATTTAAAAATGCACGAG
The DNA here is from genome assembly GCF_023373465.1 of Oncorhynchus keta. Lineage (NCBI taxonomy): Eukaryota > Metazoa > Chordata > Actinopteri > Salmoniformes > Salmonidae > Oncorhynchus > Oncorhynchus keta. The sequence goes on along the minus strand of NW_026290759.1, from coordinate 88,851 downwards.
AGAATACACACAGGAGAGAAGCCTTTCCACTGCTTCCAATGCGGAAAGAGTTTTACAGAGTTAGGGACACTGAAAAAGCATGAGAGGACACACACAGGAGAGAAGCCTTTCCAGTGCTCCCAATGTGGAAAGAGTTTTACCCAGTTAGCGAACATGAAAAGGCATGAAGGAACACACACTGGAGAGAAGCCATATCGATGCCCCCAGTGTGAAAATACATTTTCCTCATTAGGGGACCTGAAAGCACATGAGAGAACACACTTAGTAGAAAGGCCTTCCCAATGCTCTCAGTGTGGAAAAAGTTTTCCCCGGTTAGGGAACTTGAAAATGCATGAAAGAATGCACACAGGAGAGAAGCCTTTCCAATGCTCCCACTGTGGAATTTTTTTTGCCCGGTCAGGGACATTGAAAATGCATGAGAGATTACACACAGGAGAGAAGCCTTTCCAATGCTCCCTGTGTGGAAAGAGTTTTACAGAGTTAGGGACACTGAAAAAGCACGAGAGGACACACACAGGAGATAAGCCTTTCCAATGTTCCCAATGTGGAAAGAGTTTTACCCAGTTAGCGAACATGAAAAGGCATGAAGGAACACACACAGGATAGAAGCCGTTCCAATAATGTCATTGTGGAAAGAAATTTTCCCGGTCAGAGGACCTGAAATCACATGAGAGAATAGCGAGGCTGTGGTTCTGACTTTTTCTGATATTGTTCTGATATTTTTGACTAATAAATTGTGCTTTGGTTTATGCAACATCAAATCATATTGTATGTATGAAAGCTTCCTCTAAAATTGTTTTTGTTTATTCTTCTCAAGTCATGATCACATCTAAAATCAGAATGTATATTTTTGTATGTGTATTTTGATTATGAATTTTGATTGATTTGAATACAAGTCCAGTGTTGGATATTGGTATTTCAACATAGATTCATAGAATGTGCATTTCTTGATTCTAACCTTGAAACCTCTTGAATTTGATATGATTTGGATATTACTGAAGAAATTTGATTGGATATATTTTTGGGTTGGGATGTTGCTAATTGAATTTGATTGGATACGTGATTTGGATATTGCAAAATGTAAATGATTACAGTGCCTTCGAAAAGTATTCAGACCATTTGTTATGTTACAGCCTTCAGAAGTCAACACACAATACCTCACAATGACAAAGCAAAAACTGGTTTTTGGAATTTGTAGTAATTTTATTAAAAATAATAAAAAAAATACCTTTTTTACTTAAGTATTCAGACCCTTTGCTATGAGACTTGAAATTGAGCTCAGGTGCCTCCTGTTTCCATTGGTCATTCTTGAGGTGTTTCTAGAACATGATTGGAGTCCATCTGTGGTAGATTCTATTGATTGGACATGATTTGGAAAGGCACACCCCAATCTCTGTAAGGTCCCACAGTTGACGATGCATGTCAGAGTAAAAACAAAGCCATGAGGTCGAGGGAATTGTCCGTAGAGATCTGAGACAGGATTGTGTCGAGGCACAGATCTGGGGGAAGGGTACCAAAACATATCTACATCATTGAAGGTCCCCAAGAACACAGTGGCCTCCATCATTCTTCAATGGAAGAAGTTTGTAACCACCAAGACTCTTCCTAGAGCTGGCTGCCCGGCCAAGTTGAGAAATCGGGGGAGAAGGGCCTTGGTCAGGGAGGTGACCAAGAACCTGATGGTCATGCTGACAGAGTTCTATAGTCCCCTCTGTGGAGATGCGAGAAACTTCTAGAAGGACAACCAGCACTCCACCAATCAGACTATTATGGTAGAGTGGCGAGACGTAAGCCACTCCTCCGTAAAAGGCACATTAAATCCCTCATGGAGAATGCCTAAAGACTCTCAGACCATGAGAAACAAGTTTCTCTGGTCTGATGAAACCAAGATTGAATTCTTTGGCCTGAATGCAAAGCATCACATTTGGAGGAAACCTGGCACCATCCCTACGGTGAAGTGTGGTGTTGGCGGCATCATGCTGTGGGGATGATTTTCAGCAGAAGGGAGTGGTAGAGATACTCTGAATGATCGGCTATGAAAAGCCAACTGACATTTACTCCTGAGGTGCTGACCTGTTGCACCCTCGACAACCACTATTATTTGACCCTGCTGGTCATCATAGAACATTTGAACATCTTGGCCATGTTCTGTTATAATCTCCACCCGGCACAGCCAGAAGAGGACTGGCACCCCTCATAGCCTGGTTCCTCTCTAGGTTTCTTCCTAGGTTTTGGCCTTTCTAGGAAGTTTTTCCTAGCCACCGTGCTTCTACACCTGCATTGCTTGCTGTTTGGGGTTTTAGGCTGGGTTTCTGTACAGCACTTTGAGATATCAGCTGATGTAAGAAGGGCTTTATAAATTTATTTGATTTGAGACTAGGATTGAGGTAAAGATGAACGGAGCAAAGTACAGAAAGATCCTTGATGAAAGTCAAATCAAATGGATTTATAAAGCCCTTCTTACATCAGCTGATATCTCAAAGTGCTGTACAGAAATCCAGCCTAAAACCCCAAACAGCAAGCAATGCAGGTGTGAAAACCTGCTCCAGAGCGCTCAGGACCTCAGACTTGGGTGAAGATTCACCGTCCAACAGGACAACGACCCTAAGCTCACAGCAAAGACAATGCAGGAGTGGCTTCGGGACAAGTCTCTGAATGTCTTTGAGTGGTCCAGACAGAGCCCGGACTTGAACCCGTTCGAACATCTCTGGAGAGACCTGAAAATAGCTGAGTGGTGACGCTCCCCATCCAACCTGACAGAGAAGACCTGCAGAAAAGAATGGGAGAGACTCCCCAAATACGGGTGTGACAAGCTTGTAGCGTTATACCCAAGAAGACTCGAGGCTGTAAACGCTGCCAAAGGTGCTTCAACAAAGTACTGAGTAAAGGGTCTGAATACTAATGTAAATGTGATATTTCAGTTTTTTTATTTTATAAATGAGCAAAAAATAATCTAAACATTTTTACTTTGTCATTATGTGTGTAGATTGTTGAGGGGAAAAAATATTTAAATAAATGTTAGAATAGGGCTGTAATGTAACAAAACACGGAAAAGGTTGAGGTGTCTGAATACTCTCCGAAGGTGCTGTAGATTAGTAGAATGTGCATTTCTTAGGTCTAGGTGTCTGAATACTCTCCGAAGGCGCTGTAGATTAGTAGAATGTGCATTTCTTAGGTCTAGGTGTCAGAATACTCTCCGAAGGCGCTGTAGATTAGTAGAAGGTGCGTTTCTTAGGTCTAGGTGTCTGAATACTCACCGAAGGCACTGTAGATTAGTAGAATGTGCGTTTCTTAGGTCTAGGTGTCTGAATACTCTCCGAAGGCGCTGTAGATTAGTAGAATGTGCATTTCTTAGGTCTAGGTGTCTGAATACTCTCCGAAGGCGCTGTAGATTAGTAGAATGTGCATTTCTTAGGTCTAGGTGTCAGAATACTCTCCGAAGGCGCTGTAGATTAGTAGAAGGTGCGTTTCTTAGGTCTAGGTGTCTGAATACTCACCGAAGGCACTGTAGATTAGTAGAATGTGCATTTCTTAGGTCTAGGTGTCTGAATACTCTCCGAAGGCGCTGTAGATTAGTAGAATGTGCATTTCTTAGGTCTAGGTGTCTGAATACTCACCGAAGGCGCTGTAGATTAGTAGAATGTACATTTCTTAGGTCTAGGTGTCTGAATACTCCCCGAAGGCGCTGTAGATTAGTAGAATGTGCATTTCTTAGGTCTAGGTGTCTGAATACTCCCCGAAGGCGCTGTAGATTAGTAGAATGTGCATTTCTTAGGTCTAGGTGTCAGAATACTCTCCGAAGGCGCTGTAGATTAGTAGAATGTGCATTTCTTAGGTCTAGGTGTCTGAATACTCCCCGAAGGCGCTGTAGATTAGTAGAATGTGCATTTCTTAGGTCTAGGTGTCTGAATACTCCCCGAAGGCGCTGTAGATTAGTAGAATGTGCATTTCTTAGGTCTAGGTGTCTGAATACTCTCCGAAGGCGCTGTAGATTAGTAGAATGTGCATTTCTTAGGTCTAGGTGTCTGAATACTCCCCGAAGGCGCTGTAGATTAGTAGAATGTGCATTTCTTAGGTCTAGGTGTCAGAATACTCTCCGAAGGCGCTGTAGATTAGTAGAATGTGCATTTCTTAGGTCTAGGTGTCTGAATACTCCCCGAAGGCGCTGTAGATTAGTAGAATGTGCATTTCTTAGGTCTAGGTGTCTGAATACTCCCCGAAGGCGCTGTAGATTAGTAGAATGTGCATTTCTTAGGTCTAGGTGTCTGAATACTCTCCGAAGGCGCTGTAGATTAGTAGAATGTGCATTTCTTAGGTCTAGGTGTCTGAATACTCCCCGAAGGCGCTGTAGATTAGTAGAATGTGCATTTCTTAGGTCTAGGTGTCAGAATACTCCCCGAAGGCGCTGTAGATTAGTAGAATGTGCATTTCTTAGGTCTAGGTGTCTGAATACTCACCGAAGGCGCTGTAGATTAGTAGAATGTGCATTTCTTAGGTCTAGGTGTCAGAATACTCTCCGAAGGCGCTGTAGATTAGTAGAATGTGCATTTCTTAATTCTAACCTTGAAACCTCTTGAATTGTATAATTGAGTTAATTTGAGTACTCGTCTTCCAAGTTAAAGGAGTATACAAAGTTGTTTGGGATAACAGTGATAATATGTTGACATGAAAAACATTCACAAGCACGTGAATGTTCACATCAGTGTTATTCCACCATGTCAGAGAACTCAAATAATGTGATTAATGCAACATATTATCTGAAAAATGAAATTATTTTTTTTTGTGACAGTGTTAGCCCTTATTTTTTTTAACTGTGTTCGTGGATGTTCATTATATACATCTAATGTACTGTTACTGGACTCCATAAAAACACCATACAGCTACGACTGGAAGTCACTTTTTCATAGCAGGGGCCTCATTTATATTTTTAAAAAATCTTAAGATTTATACATGAACTTAGTCGTAAGATCATTTCCCGATGCTGTGCTTACGTTCCATTCATAACAGATACTGAGCATAAGAAAACATTGCTTATGCAGGTTCTAAGAAGCCCATTTGTAACTTAACGCGCCTGTGATCTATAAATCTCAAATGAACTTAGAATTGGTGGCACCTGAACGTGCCTTACAAATCAGCGATTTCTCCGTATAGAATGCGGGTTTAGTATTGGTAACTTAACGCACCTGTGATCTATAAATCTCAAATTAACTTAGAATTGGTGGCACCTGAACGTGCCTTACAAATCAGCGATTTCCCCGTATAAAATGCTAGTACAAATGATGGTTTAGTCAGGAATATCCCAAAAAGGACCAAAATAATGAAGCAAACTTTTTTTGTAAGACGAGATCACAGCGATGGTAGAAGATATTGAAGACAGGAAACACGTATTATTACGTGGACTCAGGGGCGCCGCCAGGGATTTGGGGCCCCATGAAAATATATCACATTGGACCTCCTCCACCACCACAGGCCACGCGCCAACCCCGCGCCAACCCTGCGCCAACCCCGCGCCAACCCTGCGCAATAGCTGTAACCACACACCTCCAGAACCCAATCGACCCAAAGCTTTAAATATCTCTACCTGATGGTGGCGCTAGAAGAGGTCAAGTGGTCACCAAATCAATAGGTTTCTTCCACTTGGGGACTTGATTGTGCACGGAAACGGTGAAGTCTGTGCATGAAACTACCCCACGACTGGATCACAGTAAGTAATTTAGAGAATGTGAAACTTGGTTGTTGGTTATCTTCATATACAAGACATGCACTGATTTATTTAATTTACATAGAAATGGGGGAAGCTGCGTTGCAGCTAGTGCGCCCTCCACCCAGGTGGAAAGTGTGTGAGTGTCTCAAATCCGCAGGTGCAAGGAGTGAGGGGGGGGGGAATGTTTGGCCACAGGTGTCGAGGGTCCATCCACGTCTGCGTCCACGTCTACAGTTCGCGTGTTGACCGCCTCGGTCCTGCAAACTCAGAACGAGTTGAGCACATTGGTATGGGCAGATTGTGGACTGAACTTGGAATACGCAGGGGGTTTTGATTCAATTTACATCATGCAATTGTTGAACGGTTTTCCACAACGTGAATTAAAAACAACTATGCTTTATATATCATCTGGTATTCTGTTTCTTAGCACCAATCTCTGTAGGAGCTGTCGCCTCCTCACTGTATCAGCCCGGGGCAGGTGCTCCATTGGGTGGTGGGTTAGGAGGCTGTTGGGGGTCCATTCTAATCTCTGCATCCATTTCAATACCAGGCCTCAGGGCTATGTTGTGGAGCACACCACACGCCGGTAATATGCCTGTCACCTTTGATTGGGGAGGGAAACCATTCATTCTTAAAACAGGCCAACATTTTATATTTAGGTTTGAAATTGCACAACCCAATGTTCTTGTCAAACAAACGTGCACTACAGTTACCGAGATGTCCACTTAATCTGTTCACATTGTGTTGTAATGCGGAAGTGGAAACGTTTACACCTGCATCGCTACAAAACGAACAAGCTTCAAGGGGACATATCGGTAACCATAGGGACAAATTAAAAACTGTTTTCAGCGATTTTGCCGGAACCTTTTGGGTGTGCAATTTCAATAAAATGTTGGTATATGTTGCTTTAAGTTGACCCATTTTAAAACTACATTTAAGTTTTGTATTTTTATTTAAGTTAGCGTCTCTGGCTTGTGGAGGAGTTTTCCACCTGATGTATCAAGGCAACGCCACCTGCCCTTCAGCAGTCCCGTGGGCTCCACAACCGACCTTGTTCTGCCGTGCGACAAATTAAAGCGTATTTCCTCTGCTGTTCGGGGATCGGCAAATGGAGTGAGAAGCAACATTTTCAATGGATAGCCCCGGTCGCCTAATAGGGTAATACCGTTGTGCCACATTATTTTGCACGGTTAATTGGCTATTATACATTGGGGGGAAAAAAGAACTCGCGAGAAGCCACCCGACTCTACTCTCACCCGCTTCCAGACGCAGGCCTACTCTGCTGTGGCTCATAATGAATGAGTCGTGCGTTGACACTGGCCACTTGGAGCATACATTGAGTAGTTGCATACGGGCATCGCAGATGATCTGAACATTCAATGAATGGAAATTCTTCCTGTTAACATGTTCATCTACATGTAACAGAATAACTTTACGTCCGTCCCCTCGCCCATACCCGGGCGCGTACCAGGGACCCTCATCGACAACAGTCACCCACGAAGCATCGTTACCCATCGCTCCACAAAAGCCGCGGCCCTTGCAGAGCAAGGGGAACTACTACCTCAAGGTCTCAGAGCAAGTGACGTAACCGCTATTTATCGCGCACCGCTAACTAAGCTCGCCGTTTCACATCCGTTACATACAGACGGTGCGCGTAAGGCAATATGCTTGCCGTCAACTGCATCTATGACCCCTGGGTCATGAGCGGGGGTAATTACATGAGCGGACAAACTCGACTTTGCCTGTTCGTCGGCTGTATGGGAAACGAATATATCTCGTGGACAATACGTGTCGAGAATTGCCTAGATCACTTGTGGCAGGATGCGGCTGAATGATTGCTGTGATAAACCCTGACCTGTCACATTTCGCTCTAGAATGTCCCAGTAGCGAGGAATCCCAGAGTGGACAGTGCTTGGACTGATAAGGGTATGGCATGATTACAGCGTGTCTTCCTTTCCAGATTAAGTGCTAAATTCGCGCACAAATCTAACAGAACATTTATTGGGACACGATAGCGATAAGCCATGGATCATCACGCGCAAAAAAGTCATTCCGGTCTCTGAAAACTCGGTTTTCAATGTCTTCCAATAACGCGAGAACAGAAACGGCTACTTTTTTTTTTCTAATTTAACACATTATTTATAGAACATGGCATCCTGTTTTTAATTCACAACACCTTGCGTCTGGCAATGAATTCTTCACACCTTTAATTGACAATTCCTCACAAATTGTTCATAAAGCTTATGCAACGTTCACCACAGGCTTGGATGCGTATGCGTCCCAAACTGCAGTAGCCCTACATAACCAGCAGGAAAATCATATACGTTTAAGTCTAGACGTTGCGCAGGGATACAATCATTTTCACCTCAAAGTAAAGTTGTATAAATAACTACTTATACGTGGTTTTCTGCGTAAATGTACCGTAAGTCCGTTTTATAAATGAGGCCCCAGGATTGGAGAACTTATGCAGGAGGTTAGGATCATTAATGTTGCAGGTTTACGAGAATTAGGTTAAAGGTTAGGAAAAGGGTTAGGGATAGCGAAAATGCTCTCTTACGGAAAAGTCACTACGGTATGGAAGTGGTGTTTCTAGGGAGCATTGTTACAGACCTAGCTGCTTGTGATATTTCCGTATGGAAGTCGTGTTTCTAGGGAGCATTGTTACAGACCTAGCTGCTTGTGATATTTCCGTATGGAAGTCGTGTTTCTAGGGAGCATTGTTACAGACCTAGCTGCTTGTGATATTTCCGTATGGAAGTCGTGTTTCTAGGGAGCATTGTTACAGACCTAGCTGCTTGTGATATTTCCGTATGGAAGTCGTGTTTCTAGGGAGCATTGTTACAGACCTAGCTGCTTGTGATATTTCCGTATGGAAGTCGTGTTTCTAGGGAGCATTGTTACAGACCTAGCTGCTTGTGATATTTCCGTATGGAAGTCGTGTTTCTAGGGAGCATTGTTACAGACCTAGCTGCTTGTGATATCTCCGTATGGAAGTGGTGTTTCTAGGGAGCATTGTTACAGACCGAGCTGCTTGTGATATTACCGTATGGAAGTCGTGTTTCTAGGGAACATTGTTACAGACCGAGCTGCTTGTGATTATTTATTTTCTCATTTTATTAAACAGATCATTTTTATTGAATTTAGAACAAAGCTGTAACGTAACAAAATGTGGAAAAAGTGAAAGGGACTGAATGCATTCTGAATGCCCTGTCTATTTAAGGTGAAAGGGTCTGAATACATTCTGAATGCCCTGTCTATTTAAGGTGAAAGGGTCTGAATACATTCTGAATGCCCTGTCTATTTAAGGTGAAAGGGTCTGAATACATTCTGAATGCCCTGTCTATTTAAGGTGAAAGGGTCTGAATACATTCTGAATGCCCTGTCTATTTAAGGTGAAAGGGTCTGAATGCATTCTGAATGCCCTGTCTATTTAAGGTGAAAGGGTCTGAATGCATTCTGAATGCCCTGTCTATTTAAGGTTAAAGGGTCTGAATGCATTCTGAATGCCCTGTCTATTTAAGGTGAAAGGGTCTGAATACATTCTGAATGCCCTGTCTATTTAAGGTTAAAGGGTCTGAATACATTCTGAATGCCCTGTCTATTTAAGGTTAAAGGGTCTGAATACATTCTGAATGCCCTGTCTATTTAAGGTGAAAGTGTCTGAATACATTCTGAATGCCCTGTCTATTTAAGGTGAAAGTGTCTGAATACATTCTGAATGCCCTGTCTATTTAAGGTTAAAGGGTCTGAATACATTCTGAATGCCCTGTCTATTTAAGGTTAAAGGGTCTGAATACATTCTGAATGCCCTGTCTATTTAAGGTGAAAGGGTCTGAATGCATTCTGAATGCCCTGTCTATTTAAGGTGAAAGGGTCTGAATGCATTCTGAATGCCCTGTCTATTTAAGGTGAAAGGGTCTGAATGCATTCTGAATGCCCTGTCTATTTAAGGTTAAAGGGTCTGAATGCATTCTGAATGCCCTGTCTATAAGTAATAACACCATGACTAATTGGACTCAGGTCACTTTTTAAAAAATTAAATGATATACCACATTACTTCTTACTAATAATACATTTATTATTTTAGAAAAATAAACAAAGCATGTTCATCCGTTTTTGTGTGTTTTGTTGGTGTAGCTTTAGCCAATTTTGGCCTGGTAAATCTGAGTGGTTGGTATATTTTTTTTAATCTACCTGCCACAGTCGCTTGGTGGACCCAAAAAAGTTAATTTTAGGCCCCGTTGGGTCTTTACTTCATCATTATTGTGTTGTGATGAATTTCTAATACCCTCAATGATAAACATCTAGTGTTGTCTTTATTTATCCAGGTTAGTCTCAATGATAAACCTCTTCTAGTGTTATTTATCCAGGTTAGTCTCAATGATAAACCTCTTCTAGTGTTATTTATCCAGGTTAGTCTCAATGATAAACCTCTTCTAGTGTCATTTATCCAGGTTAGTCTCAATGATAAACCTCTTCTAGTGTTATTTATCCAGGTTAGTCTCAATGATAAACCTCTTCTAGTGTCATTTATCCAGGTTAGTCTCAATGATAAACCTCTTCTAGTGTTATTTATCCAGGTTAGTCTCAATGATAAACCTCTTCTAGTGTTGTCTTTATTTATCCAGGTTAGTCTCAATGATAAACCTCTTCTAGTGTTATTTATCCAGGTTAGTCTCAATGATAAACCTCTTCTAGTGTTGATGTTGTCTTTATTTATCCAGGTTAGTCTCAATGATAAACATCTTCTAATGTTATTTATCCAGGTTAGTCTCAATGATAAACCTCTTCTAGTGTTATTTATCCAGGTTAGTCTCAATGATAAACCTCTTCTAGTGTTATTTATCCAGGTTAGTCTCAATGATAAACCTCTTATAGTGTTGATGTTGTCTTTATTTATCCAGGTTAGTCTCAATGATAAACCTCTTCTAGTGTTATTTATCCAGGTTAGTCTCAATGATAAACCTCTTCTAGTGTCATTTATCCAGGTTAGTCTCAATGATAAACCTCTTCTAGTGTTATTTATCCAGGTTAGTCTCAATGATAAACCTCTTCTAGTGTTATTTATCCAGGTTAGTCTCAATGATAAACCTCTTCTAGTGTTGTCTTTATTTATCCAGGTTAGTCTCAATGATAAACCTCTTATAGTGTTATTTATCCAGGTTAGTCTCAATGATAAACCTCTTCTAGTGTTGATGTTGTCTTTATTTATCCAGGTTAGTCTCAATGATAAACATCTTCTAATGTTATTTATCCAGGTTAGTCTCAATGATAAAAATCTTCTAATATTACTTATCCAGGTTAGTCTCAATGATAAACATCTTCTAATATTATTTATCCAGGTTAGTCTCAATGATAAACCTCTTCTAATATTACTTATCCAGGTTCGTCTCAATGATTAACATCTTCTAGTGTTATTTATCCAGGTTAGTCTCAATGATAAACCTCTTCTAGTGTAGTTTATCCAGGTTAGTCTCAATGATAAACCTCTTCTAGTGTAGTTTATCCAGGTTAGTCTCAATGATAAACCTCTTCTAGTGTCATTTATCCAGGTTAGTCTCAATGAAAAACCTCTTCTAGTGTTATTGTTGTCTTTATTTATCCAGGTTAGTCTCAATGATAAAACTCTTCTAGTGTTATTTATCCAGGTTAGTCTCAATGATAAACCTCTTCTAGTGTTATTTATCCAGGTTAGTCTCAATGATAAACCTCTTCTAGTGTCATTTATCCAGGTTAGTCTCAATGATAAACCTCTTCTAGTGTTATTGTTGTCTTTATTTATCCAGGTTAGTCTCAATGATAAACCTCTTCTAGTGTTATTTATCCAGGTTAGTCTCAATGATAAACCTCTTCTAGTGTCATTTATCCAGGTTAGTCTCAATGATAAAACTCTTCTAGTGTTGTTTATCCAGGTTAGTCTCAATGATAAACCTCTTCTAGTGTTGATGTTGTCTTTATTCATCCAGGTTAGTCTCAATGATAAAACTCTTCTAGTGTTATTTATCCAGGTTAGTCTCAATGATAAACCTCTTCTAGTGTCATTTATCCAGGTTAGTCTCAATGATAAAACTCTTCTAGTGTTGTTTATCCAGGTTAGTCTCAATGATAAACCTCTTCTAGTGTTGATGTTGTCTTTATTTATCCAGGTTAGTCTCAATGATAAACCTCTTCTAGTGTAGTTTATCCAGGTTAGTCTCAATGATAAAACTCTTCTAGTGTTATTTATCCAGGTTAGTCTCAATGATAAACCTCTTCTAGTGTCATTTATCCAGGTTAGTCTCAATGATAAACCTCTTCTAGTGTCATTTATCCAGGTTAGTCTCAATGATAAAACTCTTCTAGTGTTGTTTATCCAGGTTAGTCTCAATGATAAACCTCTTCTAGTGTTATTGTTGTCTTTATTTATCCAGGTTAGTCTCAATGATAAACCTCTTCTAGTTTAGTTTATCCAGGTTAGTGTCAATGATAAACCTCTTCTAGTGTCATTTATCCAGGTTAGTCTCAATGATAAACCTCTTCTAGTGTTATTTATCCAGGTTAGTCTCAATGATAAACCTCTTCTAGTGTCATTTATCCAGGTTAGTCTCAATGATAAACCTCTTCTAGTGTTATTGTTGTCTTTATTTATCCAGGTTAGTCTCAATGATAAACCTCTTCTAGTGTTATTTATCCAGGTTAGTCTCAATGATAAACCTCTTCTAGTGTTGTTGTTGTCTTTATTTATCCAGGTTAGTCTCAATGATAAACCTCTTCTAGTGTTATTTATCCAGGTTAGTCTCAATGATAAACCTCTTCTAGTGTTATTTATCCAGGTTAGTCTCAATGATAAACCTCTTCTAGTGTTGTTGTTGTCTTTATTTATCCAGGTTAGTCTCAATGATAAACCTCTTCTAGTGTTATTTATCCAGGTTAGTCTCAATGATAAACCTCTTCTAGTGTTGTTGTTGTCTTTATTTATCCAGGTTAGTCTCAATGATAAACCTCTTCTAGTGTTATTTATCCAGGTTAGTCTCAATGATAAACCTCTTCTAGTGTCATTTATCCAGGTTAGTCTCAATGATAAACCTCTTCTAGTGTTGTTGTTGTCTTTATTTATCCAGGTTAGTCTCAATGATAAACCTCTTCTAGTGTTATTTATCCAGGTTAGTCTCAATGATAAACCTCTTCTAGTGTTATTTATCCAGGTTAGTCTCAATGATAAACCTCTTCTAGTTTCATTTATCCAGGTTAGTCTCAATGATAAACCTCTTCTAGTGTTGTTGTTGTCTTTATTTATCGAGGTTAGTCTCAATGATAAACCTCTTCTAGTGTCATTTATCCAGGTTAGTCTCAATGATAAACCTCTTCTAGTGTTATTGTTGTCTTTATTTATCCAGGTTAGTCTCAATGATAAACCTCTTCTAGTGTTATTTATCCAGGTTAGTCTCAATGATAAACCTCTTCTAGTGTCATTTATCCAGGTTAGTCTCAATGATAAACCTCTTCTAGTGTCATTTATCCAGGTTAGTCTCAATGATAAACCTCTTCTAGTGTTATTGTTGTCTTTATTTATCCAGGTTAGTCTCAATGATAAACCTCTTCTAGTTTAGTTTATCCAGGTTAGTCTCAATGATAAACCTCTTCTAGTGTCATTTATCCAGGTTAGTCTCAATGATAAACCTCTTCTAGTGTTATTGTTGTCTTTATTTATCCAGGTTAGTCTCAATGATAAACCTCTTCTAGTGTTATTTATCCAGGTTAGTCTCAATGATAAACCTCTTCTAGTGTTGTTGTTGTTTTTATTTATCCAGGTTAGTCTCAATGATAAACCTCTTCTAGTGTTATTTATCCAGGTTAGTCTCAATGATAAACCTCTTCTAGTGTCATTTATCCAGGTTAGTCTCAATGATAAACCTCTTCTAGTGTTGTTGTTGTCTTTATTTATCCAGGTTAGTCTCAATGATAAACCTCTTCTAGTGTTGTTGTTGTCTTTATTTATCCAGGTTAGTCTCAATGATAAACCTCTTCTAGTGTCATTTATCCAGGTTAGTCTCAATGATAAACCTCTTCTAGTGTTATTTATCCAGGTTAGTCTCAATGATAAACCTCTTCTAGTGTTATTTATCCAGGTTAGTCTCAATGATAAACCTCTTCTAGTGTTGATGTTGTCTTTATTCATCCAGGTTAGTCTCAATGATAAACCTCTTCTAGTGTCATTTATCCAGGTTAGTCTCAATGATAAACCTCTTCTAGTGTTATTTATCCAGGTTAGTCTCAATGATAAACCTCTTCTAGTGTTATTTATCCAGGTTAGTCTCAATGATAAACCTCTTCTAGTGTTATTTATCCAGGTTAGTCTCAATGATAAACCTCTTCTAGTGTCATTTATCCAGGTTAGTCTCAATGATAAACCTCTTCTAGTGTTATTTATCCAGGTTAGTCTCAATGATAAACCTCTTCTAGTGTTATTTATCCAGGTTAGTCTCAATGATAAACCTCTTCTAGTGTTGTTGTTGTCTTTATTTATCCAGGTTAGTCTCAATGATAAACCTCTTCTAGTGTTATTTATCCAGGTTAGTCTCAATGATAAACCTCTTCTAGTGTTGATGTTGTCTTTATTTATCCAGGTTAGTCTCAATGATAAACCTCTTCTAGTGTCATTTATCCAGGTTAGTCTCAATGATAAACCTCTTCTAGTGTCATTTATCCAGGTTAGTCTCAATGATAAACCTCTTCTAGTGTTATTTATCCAGGTTAGTCTCAATGATAAACCTCTTCTAGTGTTGTTGTTGTCTTTATTTATCCAGGTTAGTCTCAATGATAAACCTCTTCTAGTGTCATTTATCCAGGTTAGTCTCAATGATAAACCTCTTCTAGTGTTGTTGTTGTCTTTATTTATCCAGGTTAGTCTCAATGATAAACCTCTTCTAGTGTTATTTATCCAGGTTAGTCTCAATGATAAACCTCTTCTAGTGTCATTTATCCAGGTTAGTCTCAATGATAAACCTCTTCTAGTGTTGTTGTCTTTATTTATCCAGGTTAGTCTCAATGATAAACCTCTTCTAGTGTTATTTATCCAGGTTAGTCTCAATGATAAACCTCTTCTAGTGTTATTGTTGTCTTTATTTATCCAGGTTAGTCTCAATGATAAACCTCTTCTAGTGTTATTTATCCAGGTTAGTCTCAATGATAAACCTCTTCTAGTGTCATTTATCCAGGTTAGTCTCAATGATAAACCTCTTCTAGTGTTGTTGTTGTCTTTATTTATCCAGGTTAGTCTCAATGATAAACCTCTTCTAGTGTCATTTATCCAGGTTAGTCTCAATGATAAACCTCTTCTAGTGTTATTTATCCAGGTTAGTCTCAATGATAAACCTCTTCTAGTGTCATTTATCCAGGTTAGTCTCAATGATAAACCTCTTCTAGTGTCATTTATCCAGGTTAGTCTCAATGATAAACCTCTTCTAGTGTTGTTGTCTTTATTTATCCAGGTTAGTCTCAATGATAAACCTCTTCTAGTGTCATTTATCCAGGTTAGTCTCAATGATAAACCTCTTCTAGTGTTATTTATCCAGGTTAGTCTCAATGATAAACCTCTTCTAGTGTTATTTATCCAGGTTAGTCTCAATGATAAACCTCTTCTAGTGTTGATTTGTCTTTATTCATCAGGTTAGTCTCAATGATAAACCTCTTCTAGTGTCATTTATCCAGGTTAGTCTCAATGAAAAACCTCTTCTAGTGTTATTGTTGTCTTTATTTATCCAGGTTAGTCTCAATGATAAAACTCTTCTAGTGTTATTTATCCAGGTTAGTCTCAATGATAAACCTCTTCTAGTGTTATTTATCCAGGTTAGTCTCAATGATAAACCTCTTCTAGTGTCATTTATCCAGGTTAGTCTCAATGATAAACCTCTTCTAGTGTTATTGTTGTCTTTATTTATCCAGGTTAGTCTCAATGATAAACCTCTTCTAGTGTTATTTATCCAGGTTAGTCTCAATGATAAACCTCTTCTAGTGTCATTTATCCAGGTTAGTCTCAATGATAAACCTCTTCTAGTGTTATTGTTGTCTTTATTTATCCAGGTTAGTCTCAATGATAAACCTCTTCTAGTGTTATTTATCCAGGTTAGTCTCAATGATAAACCTCTTCTAGTGTTGTTGTTGTCTTTATTTATCCAGGTTAGTCTCAATGATAAACCTCTTCTAGTGTTATTTATCCAGGTTAGTCTCAATGATAAACCTCTTCTAGTGTCATTTATCCAGGTTAGTCTCAATGATAAACCTCTTCTAGTGTTATTTATCCAGGTTAGTCTCAATGATAAACCTCTTCTAGTGTTATTTATCCAGGTTAGTCTCAATGATAAACCTCTTCTAGTGTTATTTATCCAGGTTAGTCTCAATGATAAACCTCTTCTAGTGTCATTTATCCAGGTTAGTCTCAATGATAAACCTCTTCTAGTGTTATTTATCCAGGTTAGTCTCAATGATAAACCTCTTCTAGTGTTATTTATCCAGGTTAGTCTCAATGATAAACCTCTTCTAGTGTTGTTGTTGTCTTTATTTATCCAGGTTAGTCTCAATGATAAACCTCTTCTAGTGTCATTTATCCAGGTTAGTCTCAATGATAAACCTCTTCTAGTGTTGATGTTGTCTTTATTCATCCAGGTTAGTCTCAATGATAAACCTCTTCTAGTGTCATTTATCCAGGTTAGTCTCAATGATAAACCTCTTCTAGTGTCATTTATCCAGGTTAGTCTCAATGATAAACCTCTTCTAGTGTCATTTATCCAGGTTAGTCTCAATGATAAACCTCTTCTAGTGTTGATGTTGTCTTTATTTATCCAGGTTAGTCTCAATGATAAACCTCTTCTAGTGTTATTTATCCAGGTTAGTCTCAATGATAAACCTCTTCTATGTTATTTATCCAGGTTAGTCTCAATGATAAACCTCTTCTAGTGTCATTTATCCAGGTTAGTCTCAATGATAAACCTCTTCTAGTGTTGTTTATCCAGGTTAGTCTCAATGATAAACCTCTTCTAGTGTTGATGTTGTCTTTATTTATCCAGGTTAGTCTCAATGATAAACATCTTCTAGTGTTATTTATCCAGGTTAGTCTCAATGATAAACCTCTTCTAGTGTTGTTTATCCAGGTTAGTCTCAATGATAAACCTCTTCTAGTGTTGTTTATCCAGGTTAGTCTCAATGATAAACCTCTTCTAGTGTTGTTTATCCAGGTTAGTCTCAATGATAAACCTCTTCTAGTGTTGTTTATCCAGGTTAGTCTCAATGATAAACCTCTTCTAGTGTTGATGTTGTCTTTATTCATCCAGGTTAGTCTCAATGATAAACCTCTTCTAGTGTCATTTATCCAGGTTAGTCTCAATGATAAACCTCTTCTAGTGTTATTTATCCAGGTTAGTCTCAATGATAAACCTCTTCTAGTGTTATTTATCCAGGTTAGTCTCAATGATAAACCTCTTCTAGTGTTATTTATCCAGGTTAGTCTCAATGATAAACCTCTTCTAGTGTCATTTATCCAGGTTAGTCTCAATGATAAACCTCTTCTAGTGTTACTTATCCAGGTTAGTCTCAATGATAAACCTCTTCTAGTGTCATTTATCCAGGTTAGTCTCAATGATAAACCTCTTCTAGTGTTGATGTTGTCTTTATTTATCCAGGTTAGTCTCAATGATAAACCTCTTCTAGTGTTATTTATCCAGGTTAGTCTCAATGATAAACCTCTTCTAGTGTTATTTATCCAGGTTAGTCTCAATGATAAACCTCTTCTAGTGTCATTTATCCAGGTTAGTCTCAATGATAAACCTCTTCTAGTGTTGATGTTGTCTTTATTTATCCAGGTTAGTCTCAATGATAAACCTCTTCTAGTGTTATTTATCCAGGTTAGTCTCAATGATAAACCTCTTCTAGTGTCATTTATCCAGGTTAGTCTCAATGATAAACCTCTTCTAGTGTTATTTATCCAGGTTAGTCTCAATGATAAACCTCTTCTAGTGTTATTTATCCAGGTTAGTCTCAATGATAAACCTCTTCTAGTGTTATTTATCCAGGTTAGTCTCAATGATAAACCTCTTCTAGTGTTGTTTATCCAGGTTAGTCTCAATGATAAACCTCTTCTAGTGTTGATGTTGTCTTTATTTATCCAGGTTAGTCTCAATGATAAACCTGTTATTTATCCAGGTTAGTCTCAATGATAAACCTCTTCTAGTGTTGTTTATCCAGGTTAGTCTCAATGATAAACCTCTTCTAGTGTCATTTATCCAGGTTAGTCTCAATGATAAACCTCTTCTAGTGTTATTTATCCAGGTTAGTCTCAATGATAAACCTCTTCTAGTGTTATTTATCCAGGTTAGTCTCAATGATAAACCTCTTCTAGTGTTGATGTTGTCTTTATTCATCCAGGTTAGTCTCAATGATAAACCTCTTCTAGTGTCATTTATCCAGGTTAGTCTCAATGATAAACCTCTTCTAGTGTTATTTATCCAGGTTAGTCTCAATGATAAACCTCTTCTAGTGTTATTTATCCAGGTTAGTCTCAATGATAAACCTCTTCTAGTGTTATTTATCCAGGTTAGTCTCAATGATAAACCTCTTCTAGTGTTATTTATCCAGGTTAGTCTCAATGATAAACCTCTTCTAGTGTTATTTATCCAGGTTAGTCTCAATGATAAACCTCTTCTAGTGTTATTTATCCAGGTTAGTCTCAATGATAAACCTCTTCTAGTGTTGATGTTGTCTTTATTCATCCAGGTTAGTCTCAATGATAAACCTCTTCTAGTGTCATTTATCCAGGTTAGTCTCAATGATAAACCTCTTCTAGTGTTATTTATCCAGGTTAGTCTCAATGATAAACCTCTTCTAGTGTCATTTATCCAGGTTAGTCTCAATGATAAACCTCTTCTAGTGTTGATGTTGTCTTTATTTATCCAGGTTAGTCTCAATGATAAACCTCTTCTAGTGTTATTTATCCAGGTTAGTCTCAATGATAAACCTCTTCTAGTGTTATTTATCCAGGTTAGTCTCAATGATAAACCTCTTCTAGTGTCATTTATCCAGGTTAGTCTCAATGATAAACCTCTTCTAGTGTTGATGTTGTCTTTATTTATCCAGGTTAGTCTCAATGATAAACCTCTTCTAGTGTCATTTATCCAGGTTAGTCTCAATGATAAACCTCTTCTAGTGTTGATTTGTCTTTATTTATCCAGGTTAGTCTCAATGATAAACCTCTTCTAGTGTTATTTATCCAGGTTAGTCTCAATGATAAACCTCTTCTAGTGTTATTTATCCAGGTTAGTCTCAATGATAAACCTCTTCTAGTGTTATTTATCCAGGTTAGTCTCAATGATAAACCTCTTCTAGTGTTGTTTATCCAGGTTAGTCTCAATGATAAACCTCTTCTAGTGTTGATGTTGTCTTTATTTATCCAGGTTAGTCTCAATGATAAACCTCTTCTAGTGTTATTTATCCAGGTTAGTCTCAATGATAAACCTCTTCTAGTGTTGTTTATCCAGGTTAGTCTCAATGATAAACCTCTTCTAGTGTTGTTTATCCAGGTTAGTCTCAATGATAAACCTCTTCTAGTGTTGTTTATCCAGGTTAGTCTCAATGATAAACCTCTTCTAGTGTTATTTATCCAGGTTAGTCTCAATGATAAACCTCTTCTAGTGTTGATTTGTCTTTATTCCAGGTTAGTCTCAATGATAAACCTCTTCTAGTGTCATTTATCCAGGTTAGTCTCAATGATAAACCTCTTCTAGTGTTATTTATCCAGGTTAGTCTCAATGATAAACCTCTTCTAGTGTTATTTATCCAGGTTAGTCTCAATGATAAACCTCTTCTAGTGTTATTTATCCAGGTTAGTCTCAATGATAAACCTCTTCTAGTGTCATTTATCCAGGTTAGTCTCAATGATAAACCTCTTCTAGTGTTATTTATCCAGGTTAGTCTCAATGATAAACCTCTTCTAGTGTCATTTATCCAGGTTAGTCTCAATGATAAACCTCTTCTAGTGTTGATGTTGTCTTTATTTATCCAGGTTAGTCTCAATGATAAACCTCTTCTAGTGTTATTTATCCAGGTTAGTCTCAATGATAAACCTCTTCTAGTGTTATTTATCCAGGTTAGTCTCAATGATAAACCTCTTCTAGTGTCATTTATCCAGGTTAGTCTCAATGATAAACCTCTTCTAGTGTTGATTTATTTATCCAGGTTAGTCTCAATGATAAACCTCTTCTAGTGTTATTTATCCAGGTTAGTCTCAATGATAAACCTCTTCTAGTGTCATTTATCCAGGTTAGTCTCAATGATAAACCTCTTCTAGTGTTATTTATCCAGGTTAGTCTCAATGATAAACCTCTTCTAGTGTTATTTATCCAGGTTAGTCTCAATGATAAACCTCTTCTAGTGTTGTTTATCCAGGTTAGTCTCAATGATAAACCTCTTCTAGTGTTGATGTTGTCTTTATTTATCCAGGTTAGTCTCAATGATAAACCTCTTCTAGTGTTATTTATCCAGGTTAGTCTCAATGATAAACCTCTTCTAGTGTTATCCAGGTTAGTCTCAATGATAAACCTCTTCTAGTGTTGTTGTTGTCTTTATTTATCCAGGTTAGTCTCAATGATAAACCTCTTCTAGTGTTGTTTATCCAGGTTAGTCTCAATGATAAACCTCTTCTAGTGTTATTTATCCAGGTTAGTCTCAATGATAAACCTCTTCTAGTGTTGATGTTGTCTTTATTCATCCAGGTTAGTCTCAATGATAAACCTCTTCTAGTGTCATTTATCCAGGTTAGTCTCAATGATAAACCTCTTCTAGTGTTATTTATCCAGGTTAGTCTCAATGATAAACCTCTTCTAGTGTTATTTATCCAGGTTAGTCTCAATGATAAACCTCTTCTAGTGTTATTTATCCAGGTTAGTCTCAATGATAAACCTCTTCTAGTGTCATTTATCCAGGTTAGTCTCAATGATAAACCTCTTCTAGTGTTATTTATCCAGGTTAGTCTCAATGATAAACCTCTTCTAGTGTCATTTATCCAGGTTAGTCTCAATGATAAACCTCTTCTAGTGTTATTTATCCAGGTTAGTCTCAATGATAAACCTCTTCTAGTGTCATTTATCCAGGTTAGTCTCAATGATAAACCTCTTCTAGTGTTATTTATCCAGGTTAGTCTCAATGATAAACCTCTTCTAGTGTCATTTATCCAGGTTAGTCTCAATGATAAACCTCTTCTAGTGTTGATGTTGTCTTTATTCATCCAGGTTAGTCTCAATGATAAACCTCTTCTAGTGTCATTTATCCAGGTTAGTCTCAATGATAAACCTCTTCTAGTGTCATTTATCCAGGTTAGTCTCAATGATAAACCTCTTCTAGTGTCATTTATCCAGGTTAGTCTCAATGATAAACCTCTTCTAGTGTTGATGTTGTCTTTATTTATCCAGGTTAGTCTCAATGATAAACCTCTTCTAGTGTTATTTATCCAGGTTAGTCTCAATGATAAACCTCTTCTAGTGTCATTTATCCAGGTTAGTCGCAATGATAAACCTCTTCTAGTGTTATTTATCCAGGTTAGTCTCAATGATAAACCTCTTCTAGTGTTATTTATCCAGGTTAGTCTCAATGATAAACCTCTTCTAGTGTCATTTATCCAGGTTAGTCTCAATGATAAACCTCTTCTAGTGTTGTTTATCCAGGTTAGTCTCAATGATAAACCTCTTCTAGTGTTGATGTTGTCTTTATTTATCCAGGTTAGTCTCAATGATTAACATCTTCTAGTGTTATTTATCCAGGTTAGTCTCAATGATAAACCTCTTCTAGTGTTGTTTATCCAGGTTAGTCTCAATGATAAACCTCTTCTAGTGTTGTTTATCCAGGTTAGTCTCAATGATAAACCTCTTCTAGTGTTGTTTATCCAGGTTAGTCTCAAAATCAGTATGCTCCACCTTTTTTTAAATTGTGTAATTTATTTTGATTATGGATTTGATTGATTGAATAAAATATATTTAAAAATGCTCATTTTAACCTTGAAAACCTCTTGAATATAGTTGTTTAATTGAGTTAATTTGTGTACTAGTCATCAAGCTAGAGGTTTATGAAAATGTGATGGAGTTGTTCTGATGATAACATGGATAAGTTGTTGACATTAAAAACATTCACTACCTCATGAATATTCCTGTCAGCATTATTAAAAACATTCACTACTTCATGGATATTCCTCGCAGTATTATTACAAATATTTACTACCTCATGAATATGCATATCAGTATTATTCCACTATGTCAGCGAAAACCTGTGCGAATTTGTAAAAAAGATTGGATTAATCCAACACGTTATTGTCTGAATAGTATGTGGAACACCACTAGTGGACGCTCATTATATATCCATCTACATGATGTATTGTTACACCATGCAGGAGCAGTATAGACCTAGTCTGTTCATTATATACATGATGTATTGTTACACCATGCAGGAGCAGTATAGACCTCGTCAAAAGACCTATGAGTGGGGGGGAAAATGGAGAATTGGTCTGCCTGTGTAAACGCAAATGAAATAAATGAAAAATAATAACTGTGTTACCTACTCCAGTCAGCAGATGGCGATATGAGTTTTACAAGCGATGGTGCCGGAGTGTGACGTGACGTATAATCTAGTGGACGGGACACCTCTTCGACAACGACAGCTAATCAGTCACTTAGATAGCTTGCTATCCAACAAAGACGAACATATTTGAGCTATTTAGACGTTTTCGGTGTATATTAATCACTGTGCTTTAAACACACGTCTGTCGTATCTACTAGTTACCCATCCCAGCTTCATATTTACGTTATCGGGTAGCTAACTGGTTAAATTAGCATTAGGCTAGTAGCTTATGCTAACTATCTAAGTTGGCTTTCTTAATAACATTCCGGACCATGAGCTCACTAAACTACTCTCCCCCTGCAAAAGAAGAGGACGTCTGCTGGACTGAGAAACAGGGTCTGTGGCTTAATATTGTCGTGAAAGAAGAGGAGGAAGAGAAGGATGTCACAGTGAAAGGCGATGAAGAAGCTTCCAGAGTGAAAGCTGAGGATCAGGAAGAGATTACTGTCACAACGAAAGAGGAGGACGAGGAAGAAGAGTATGAGACTGGAGATATGATTAACACCAGTGAGTAACGTTACACCATCTTAAAAACAGGAGCCCAGAACTGCCAATTGTTGAACTGATGTGGATTTTCGAAGTGGCAATCCGTGATTCAAACAACAACAAAATGGCCGCCATGACACTCGTTTTGGTGAACAGCTAAAGGTTGGGTGCTGGAGACACCGATATGTAACAACTGTCAAATCCATAAAATAGCTATGAATAAAAGGACTGACCATCCAAATGATAAAAATAATAGTTTAAGCAGGTTCTAAAACTATACAGTGTTTGTTTACAACTTTTTAAAGCAAGCTGTCAGCCTAACTGACGTATGAATTACAACACACCCTTCCGTTTTCTAACATGGCTACATGGCATATCTACTAAGGCGACTCAGTGCATCCAATGGCAATGTCCACGATAGGTATCGGGCCCCACAGTGGAGGTGTCATAATACCCATAAAACCTAGCGGTCAAGCAGGGAAATGCTTCCATTCGTTTTTCCGCCATACATTTTTCCCATCGGGAATTTTAGAAATGCTTAAAATAAGGGCCATCTATTGTGTAGCCTTACCCTGGCGTGACGTTTTGATGACAGTTTAATGTTATCTCGGACAATGTGACTTTTATCAATATATTCAGCTTTAGTTTAGATCCCTGCAGGATCCTGCACGTCCTCTTACGAAAAAAAATCTATTGGTCACATACACATGGTTAGCAGATGATATTGCAAGTGTAGCAAAATGCTTGTGCTTCTAGTTCTGACAGTGCAGCAATATCTAACAATTCCACAACAAATACCTAATACACACACATCTAAGTAAAGGAATAATGGATTAAGAATATATAAATATATGGATGAGCGATGTCAGAGCGCATATGTAACAGTATAACTTTAGACCGTCCCTTCGCCCATACCTGGGCGCGAACCAGGGACCCTCTGCACACATCAACAACTGACACCCACGAAGCATCGTTACCCATCGCTCCACAAAAGCCGCGGCTCTTGCAGAGCAAGGGGAACTACTACTTCAAGGTCTCAGAGCAAGTGACATCACCGATTGAAACGCTATTTAGCCCGCACCGCTAACTAAACTAGCCGTTTCACATCCGTTACACATAGGCTAAGATGCAATAGACAGTATAGAATACAGTATATACATATGAGATGAGTAATGTAAGATATGTAAACATTGAAAGTGGAATTATTAAAGTGACTAGTGTTCCATTTATTAAAGTGGCCAATGATATCAAGTCTGTAGATAGGCAGCAGCCTCTCTGTGCTAGTGATGGACGTTTAACAGTCTGATGGCCTTAAGATAGAAGCTGTTTTTCAGTCTCTCGGGCCCCAGCTTTGATGCACCTGTACTGACTTCGCCTTCTGGATGGTAGCGAGGACAACAGGCAGTGGCTCGGGTGGTTGGATGATCTTTTTTGCCTTCCTGTGACATCGGGTGCTGTAGGTGTCCTGGAGGGCAGGTAGTTTGCCACATACTGCATCAAAAACACTTTTTTTTACTGCAGTAGTTTTGCAATGTAACACTTTCAAAACTGCAATCTTTTTTTTGTAAGGGTCATCTCGAGCTGACACCTTTGCTAACATCTATTGTGTCATAGAATTGTCAATTTAAAGACATTTAGGTAGTTTATTCATTACTAAATTTAGCTAAATCTATTAGCTAGTTAATCCAGAGATTCTTACTTTTGCCTCGATTTGGCAGTCACTTCCAGATTAGCAAGTAACAAGTGATAGTAGTGATGCACCGATATGACATTTATTACATGGTATCCAATTGTTAGTAATTACTATCTTGTCTCATCGCTACAACTCCCGTACGGGTTCGGGAGAGACGAAGGTCGAAAGCCATGCGTCCTCCGAAACACAACCCAACCAAGCCGCACTGCTTCTTAACACAGTGCGCATCCAACCCGGAAGCCAGCCGCACCAATGTGTCGGAGGAAACACCGTGCACCTGGCGACCTTGGTTAGCGCGCACTGTGCCCAGCCCGCCACAGGAGTCACTGGTGCGCGATGAGACAAGGATATCCCTCCCGGCCTAACCCGGATGACGCGCAGGCTCTGGTGGCATAGCTAGCGCTGCGATGCAGTGCCCTAGGCCACCTGGGAGGCCTCGATATGACATTTTTGACCGATATTCTATATTTTCCTTGCCCAAAAATACGATAACCGATATTTAAAAGTTTAGCGGACTTTTAATCATTCTAGTACAGTTAAATAGTTAACACACATGGACACAGCAGTCTAAGGCACTGCATCTCAGTGCTAGAGGAGTCACTACAGTCCCTGGTTCAAATCCAGGCTGTATCACATCCGGCCTTGATTGGGAGTCCCATAAGGCGGCACACAATTGGCTCAGCGTCGTCCGGGTTTGGTAGGCCGCCATTGTAAATAAAATGTGTTCTTAACTGACTTAGTTAAATAAAGGTTAAATTAATTAATTACAAAAAATATATACACTGCTCAAAAAAATTAAGGGAACACTTAAACAGCACAATGTAACTCCAAGTCAATCACACTTCTGTGAAATCAAACTGTCCACTTTGGAAGCAACACTGATTGACAATAAATGTCACATGCTGTTGTGCAAATGGTATAGACAACAGGTGGAAATGATAGGCAATTAGCAAGACACCCCCAATAAAGGAGTGGTTCTGCAGGTGATGACAACAGACCACTTCTCAGTTCCTATGCTTCCTGGCTGATGTTTTGGTCACTTTTGAATGCTGGCGATGCTTTCACTCTAGTGGTAGCATGAGACGGAGTCTACAACCCACACAAATGGCTCAGGTAGTGCAGCTCATCCAGGATGGAGGTTTGCTGTGTCTGTCAGCGTAGTGTCCAGAGCATGGAGGCGCTACCAGGAGACAGGCCAGTACATCAGGAGACGTGGAGGAGGCCGTAGAAGGGCAACAACCCAGCAGCAGGACCGCTACCTCCGCCTTTGTGCAAGGAGGAGCAGGAGGAGCCCTGCAAAATGACCCCCAGCAGGCCACAAATGTGCATGTGTTTGCTCAAACGTTCAGAAACAGACTCCATGAGGGTGGTATGAGGGCCCGACGTCCACAGGTGGGGGTTGTGCTTACAGCCCAACACCGTGCAGGACGTTTGGCATTTGCCAGAGAACACCAAGATTGGCAAATTCGCCACTGGCGCCCTGTGCTCTTCACAGATGTGACAAAGTCTGGAGACGCCGTGGAGAACGTTCTGCTGCCTGCAACATCCTCCAGCATGACCGGTTTGGCAGTGGGTCAATCATGGTGTGGGGTGGCATTTCTTTGGGGGGCCGCACAGCCCTCCATGTGCTCGCCAGAGGTAGCCTGACTGCCATTAGGTACCGAGATGAGATCCTCACACCCCTTGTGAGACCATATGCTGGTGCGGTTGGCCCTGGGTTCCTCCTAATGCAAGAAGACAATGCTAGACCTCATGTGGCTGGAGTGTGTCAGCGGTTCCTGCAAGAGGAAGGCATTGTTGCTATGGACTGACCCACCCGTTCCCCAGACCTGAATCCAATTGAGCACATCTGGGACATCAAGTCTCGCTCCATCCACCAATGCACCACAGACTGTCCAGGAGTTGGCAGATGCTTTAGTCCAGGTCTGGGAGGAGATCCCTCAGGAGACCATCCGCCACCTCATCAGGAGCATGCCCAGGCGTTGTAGGGAGGTCATACAGGCACGTGGAGGCCACACACACTACTGAGCCTCATTTTGACTTGTTTTAAAGGACATTACATCAAAGTTGGATCAGCCTGTAGTGTGGTTTTCCACTTTAATTTTGAGTGTGACTCCAAATCCAGACCTCCATGGGTTGATACATTTGATTTCCATTGATCATTTTTGAGTGATTTTGTTGTCAGCACATTCAACTATGTAAAGAAAAAAGTATTTAATAAGAATATTTAATTCAGTCAGATCTAGGATGTGTTATTTTAGTGTTCCCTTTATTTTTTTGAGCAGTGTATATTCATATTCAGAATGAATAAATAAGTAGTAAATATTATCAGTAATTACCAGGAAACTCTACATTTGTTTTAAAATCACACTAAGATTGTTATCTTGGAACACTAGGGGCAGTATTTCATTTATTTTTTATATATTATTATTATATTATTTATTTGAGCAGTGTATATTCATTCAACAGGCGTTCGTAAATTCATCAGTTATCCTGTGCTCCGGTACAGTCAGACAAGAGTGCTCTGAAATTGGAATAGATAGCCATAGTGAATTTGCAAACCCAAGAGATCTATGCTAACTGGATAACGGTCGTTCTTGCTAGCTAACCAAATGACACCTGCATCTCTAGCCGTGTAGCCACCCAAAAAACAATAAGAGGGGAAAAGTCAGTCACTCACCCACTCCTCCAATGACATCACATCCTCCTGTTAGCTAGCTAGTGTTAAGCTCCATGTTTTTTTTTTTTTTTTAGCTTGCTACCTAAATAGAAACCCTAGCCTATTAGCCACATTATGACTGCCTCGTGATCATTGCCCTTGCTAGTCTGATTGTATTGACATTCCCAGCCTTCGTTACATTTGTCTGTTTTTGTCATTGAAACTGATACAGTGCATCCTGAATGGAGGCGGTAAACAATGTACCAGGCCAGCTGTAATTTACAACCTGAGGGCAATATTTTTTTGGACTACTAAGAAATGTATTGGTGAATTATATTATTCATGCATTGAACTGTATCCATCTATTCTGCCAACAATGCCTCAGTGTTCGTCGTGGAATGTTGAGTCAAATATAACCTATTTTTAAAAACCTCTTATAAAGTTGGTTTCGTAGCATAAACTGGGAATTTTATCATTTTGACTGATTATGATTGTCTTGTTTGTTTCATATCTGCAAATGAGTTCAAATGCTTTCTGTTCCACTTTAAATAAACACTCTGTCTTTGACAGCAGAGAGACCAGACTCAGCAGAGGAACCAGAGACTTCCGAACCAGCAAGACGACATCACTGTTCCTACTGTGGAAAGAGCTTTAACCAGTTAGGGGACCTAAAGAAACACGAGAGGATACATACAGGAGAGAAGCCTCACAAATGCTCCCAGTGTGGACAGTGTTTTACCTGGTTACAGAATCTAAAACAACATCAAATAATACACACAGGCGAGAAGCCTTACCAATGCTCTCAGTGTGAAAAGGCTTTTACCCGGTTAGCACATCTGAAAGAACATAAAATAGTACATACGGGAGAAAAACCTTTCCACTGCTCTCAGTGTGAAAAGCGATTTACCAAGTTAGGGATCCTAAAACAGCATGAGAAGACGCACACAGAAGAAAAGCCCTACCATTGCTCCCAGTGTGGAAAAAGATTTTCCTTAGCAAAGTACCTGAAAGAGCATGAAAAAATACATACAGGAGAAAAACCTGGAGAGAAGCTTTTTCTCTGCTCCCTGTGCGGAAAGAGTTTTACCCAGTCAACCCACCTGAAATCCCACACAAGAACACACACGGGGGAGAAGCCTTATCAATGCTCCGTTTGTGGGAAGAGTTTTTCTCAATCAAGTTGTCTGAAAAAACACAAGAGAATACACACCGGAGAGAAGCCTTACCACTGCTCCCTGTGCGGGAAGAATTTTACCCGGTTAGATTACCTGAAATCACATAACAGAACACACACAGTTGAGAAGCCTTTACACACAGTAGAGATGCCTTTAAACACAGGAGAGAAGTCATCATTGTAAATAAGATTTGTTTTTCTTAATTAACTTGCCTGGTAAAAAAATTATACTTTTTAAACATACAAAAAAATGAATATGAAGTGTATGTAGTTCAGTGATGTTCAGAATGAACCGTTTATATACTGTTTATGCCATTTGATGAAAGTGTAGTTTGTATTTTTTTTTAAATCTCAAGACATTGAATATGAAATACATTGTTTTGATTGTAGACTACCAATATGTCAGTTTGAATGTGTATGCTCTCTGCGATTACATGGTCGTTTTTCAACTCCGGCTCTGTGTGTGTGTGTCATTACTCGAGCACTCTCATTACCATTTGCTCTATTGTTTACATTTGCTTTCAATATGTATCTTACAGGATTTAAGGGAATAGTATGGTCCTGTAAAGATAACAGACCAAGAAAACAATTAGTACCACAAACGAAGGCAATTGTCACAAAATGTTTGTCATTGCGGTTCTACAGTGGAAATGTACCTCTAGTTCCAACTTCTGAACAGCAACGTATGTCTCCTTTTATAAATATGGAGGAATTGAGTGAGCACATCTCATGTTCCCCGGAACAGGCTCTGGGACACGTGGGCCGTCCAACAACAACCCCCGACATGAGAGCAAGTTCGCAGCACTTTTTGGTGGCAGTCAGAGTAGCTTTGCTAATCAAGTGATGAACTCAGATCAAATATATATATTTTCTTACTCCCTGTTTCACCATCAGCCTTTTCAACATTGCAGACAGAAGTAAACCACTGTAGCAACAGGTCATACACAGGAAATAATAAGCTCACACTTGGAGTATGTTTGTAGATAGTTACAAATGAACTAAACCCAGCCCTTATCAGAAACTTAGTCAAATGACTTTGCGAGTCAGTTTATCAATGAAAGACCACAAAAATGAATTATTGACTCAAATGGTTTTGTACAACATCACAGATAAGCCCAGCATTATCTTTCAACTGACAAAAGTCATGGTTCTTGTTGTTTTTTTCTCTTCTTCTTGCTAGCTTTAGCTCAAAGCGTGGTGGCTTTCAAAGGCTAGCTAGCTTTAGCTCAAAGCTCGGTGGCTTTTAATAAAAGATCCTTGTCTAACTAACGTTACTTGTTGGTGGCCCATGGCCCTTAACTAGCCTGGTGAAGGCTAGCTAGCTGGAGCGGTGGTCAGGTAACATTAGCTGGAGCGGTGGTCAGGTAACATTAGCCGGAGCGGTGGTCAGGTAACATTAGCTGGAGCGGTGGTCAGGTAACATTAGCTGGAGCGGTGGTCAGGTAACATTAGCTGGAGCGGTGGCCAGGTAACATTAGCTGGAGCGGTGGTCAGGTAACATTAGCTGGAGCGGTGGTCAGGTAACATGAGCTGGAGTCAGACAGCTTTTACTTTGACAAACTGCAATTTTATGCTTTTTTTCACCTTTGGGATTTGCCCTTTTTGCTATCTATATCATTTGAATACCGTGCTTCTACATCGATCTGCATTGCTTACTGTTTGGGGTTTTAGGCTGGGTTTCTGTACAGCACTTTGTAACATCGGCTGATGTAAAAAGGGCTTTATAAATACATTTGATTGA
Source organism: Oncorhynchus keta (assembly GCF_023373465.1). Classification (NCBI taxonomy): domain Eukaryota; kingdom Metazoa; phylum Chordata; class Actinopteri; order Salmoniformes; family Salmonidae; genus Oncorhynchus; species Oncorhynchus keta. The sequence goes on along the minus strand of NW_026290759.1, from coordinate 58,759 downwards.
TTGGAACCTGTTTACACCTCACCTGGATTACAATGCTTTCTGTTACCTCTTACCATCCTGGAATCTGTGTGGATAACAATGCTTTCTGTTACCTCTTACTATCCTGGAATCTGTGTGGATTACGATGCTTTCTGTTACCTCTTACTATCCTGGAATCTGTGTGGGTAATACAATGCTTTCTGTTACCTCTTACTATCCTGGAATCTGTGTGGATTACAATGCTTTCTGTTACCTCTTACTATCCTGGAATCTGTGTGGATTACAATGCTTTCTGTTACCTCTTACTATCCTGGAATCTGTGTGGATTACAATGCTTTCTGTTACCTCTTACTATCCTGGAATCTGTGTGGATTACAATGCTTTCTGTTACCTCTTACTATCCTGGAATCTGTGTGGATAACAATGCTTTCTGTTACCTCTTACTATCCTGGAATCTGTGTGGATAACAATGCTTTCTGTTACCTCTTACTATCCTGGAATCTGTGTGGATTACAATGCTTTCTGTTACCTCTTACTATCCTGGAATCTGTGTGGATTACAATGCTTTCTGTTACCTCTTACTATCCTGGAATCTGTGTGGATTACAATGCTTTCTGTTACCTCTTACTATCCTGGAATCTGTGTGGATAACAATGCTTTCTGTTACCTCTTACCATCCTGGAATCTGTGTGGGTTACAATGCTTTCTGTGACCTCTTACTATCCTGGAATCTGTGTGGAATACAATGGACATTTCCAAGGTAAAACAACGCTCTGAGAACCATGTGTTTCTAAGAGCGTGGTTGTTTTAGGGTTATTTTGCATTCAACCTTTCCACACCGTTCTGGGAATGGTGCAGTATCGTTGATTGACTTTGGAACATTCTCCGCGTATTTACAAGAACTTGACGAAATAATTTTCTCGGTATTTCATTACTGTAATAGAACGTCTCCTAAAAGTTCAAACATATTTAATTAAATGTTTGTTCACGTTCTAGGAACGCATTGGGAATGTTCTCAAATAGTTCCCGAGAACCTTAACATTATTTTGTGGGAATTTCAATACTCCAACAAGAACAGCTAGTCAACATGACCAAAACATTGTACCTCTTTTTTTTGAACGCTTTCCGTATATATTAGCCACTGTGTTTAACACACTTTCAACGTATATATTATTTACCCCATTTATTTCACATTTATGTTTGTTAGTGTCATATATATATGTAAACATTCATACACATAGCTCATATATTATACAGCGCCAAGCCAAACCGCCTGACTCAAGTCATTTCACATACCCCTGCTAAAACAGGAACCAGGTCACTCTCCCTGCAATAAAACTACCCCCCCTAACACTATCCCCTCTGTTGTCTTACCACCCCAGGAAACAAAGACATTCCATCGCAAGAACACATACACCCAGCCATAAAACTGACCCCCTCTGTTCTCTTCTTTCACGACCCCCTCTGCTCTCCCGTATCAGATTTCCTGACACACAAATACTTTCTTGCATGAACACACACACCTTACCACATCTCAGTCCAGGTCAAAGGGAGCTCAGAGAACAAGACTCTGCTATGCACCAATGGGGCCCGCTCTGGCTAGAGCAAGGTCCGCCTCCAACTCTTTGTGACCAGTCAGAGGACCAAAACGACAAGACTCCACCTACTTTATTATATGTATAACAATGAATGTAACCTTTGAATAAGGCCTCTTTTTCACCTGACTCCTTGCAGAGTTATATGAACTAGATCCGTGCACGTAAAACTGCGGGACAAGATATCTTTAACTCATTAAAACTGTCTTTTGTTACAACTGAAATCCACTCTGTCCAGCGTCCATGATTTGGTCTCAACTCTCCAATATTTGAACATCAACATTAGCTAACTGGCTGTATAAATGAGCAGACTCGAATGCTAACTAGCTCACATCCGACCACGAGCTCACTAAACTACCCCTTTTAGCGGTCGCTATCACGTTTAAGGTAAGAACCAGACGCAGGCTGTCGAAGTGACAATGTTTATTTCAGCAACAAGGGCGGTTAAACGACAGGTCAAGGCGGGCAGGGGTCGATAATCCAGAGTAGTGGGGCAAAGGTGCAGGCAGGGTCAAAACAGGAAGAATAGGGGCAGAGGGAAAACCACTGGTAAGCTTGAAGAAACAATAAGAACTGGTAACAAACAGAACACCGGTATAAATACACGGGATGGATAATGGGGGGGAGACGATAACAAAGACAGGTGAAACAGATCAGGATGTGACAGTCGCACAGTTTGTCTTAGTAATAAACGTGACCTCCTGGTCGAGGGATCTGATTTGTTTTCAACCTCACAGGAAGACAATTTTATCATGTGAAATTTAAATCAGGCTCATATTAATTAGTGCACAACATAGTGAAATGTTTTACAACAGAAAACAAACAAAAAAACAACCTGTATTGGGGACATTTTAAGCTGAATGCAGTTTATATTCAGTTAAGAGTAATTAACACACTGTTGAGCTTATTTCTATGTTTCCCCTGTCTGTAATACACATCACTTCCACTGATCTTAATGGTGACACTTTATTTGTGCATGGGTTGATGGTCACTTGACTTGATACTGAATGTTCTGGAATGTTCTTTTATCTGTTGATAGGGTCTGACGTCAGACGGAAGGTTCCAGGACTGAGGACACTGATTTGTTGTTGTATTTTATTTATTTAACCTTTAGTCATAAATCACCAAGGTATATTTTATAGATGGCTCTGTATGTAACGGATGTGAAACGGCTAGCTTAGTTAGCGGTGTGCGCTAAGTAGCGTTTCAATCGGTTACGTCACTTGCTCTGAGACCTTGAAGTAGTAGTTCCCCTTGCTCTGCAAGGGCCGCGGCTTTTGTGGAGCGATGGGTAACGATGCTTCGAGGGTGACTGTTGTCGTTGTGTGCAGAAGGTCCCTGGTTCGCGCCCGGGTATGGGCGAGGGGACGGTTTAAAATTATACTGTTACATGTAGTTACAAAAACTACACACATCAATACTTTTTTATTTCTTTAGCATTTACAGACCAAGGTCTCTTTTTATTGATCAGTACCCTAAAAGCCAACCAGAGACCCCAAACACCCAATCATAGAACACAGACCCATTATCCAGGGGTCTCCCAACCTTTCTGCCCTAGAGCAGGGGTCTCCCAACCTTTCTGCCCTAGAGCAGGGGTCTCCAACCTTTCTGCCCTAGAGCAGGGGTCTCCAACCTTTCTGCCCTAGAGCAGGGGTCTCTCAACCTTTCTGCCCTAGAGCAGGGGTCTCCAACCTTGCTGCCCTAGAGAAGGGGTCTCCCAACCTTTCTGCCCTAGAGCAGGGGTCTCCCAACCTTTCTGCCCTAGAGCAGGGGTCTCCAACCTTTCTGCCCTAGAGCAGGGGTCTCCAACCTTTCTGCCCTAGAGCAGGGGTCTCCAACCTTTCTGCCCTAGAGCAGGGGTCTCCAACCTTTCTGCCCTAGAGCAGGGGTCTCCAACCTTTCTGCCCTAGAGCAGGGGTCTCCCAACCTTTCTGCCCTAGAGCAGGGGTCTCCCAACCTTTCTGCCCTAGAGCAGGGGTCTCCCAACCTTTCTGCCCTAGAGCAGGGGTCTCCCAACCTTTCTGCCCTAGAGCAGGAGCACACGGACCATCTGTGAGTGGAACTGTGAAGACTGTCGAGGTGGGAGAGTTAACCGTCAACTTGTAATTGTTTATTCCACTTTGCATTTGGCAATGCGAACATCAGTAACCTCTACATAATGTACAATCAAATACATATAGAATTATATATCCTGGACTCTGACATTGCTCATCCTAATATTTCTATATTTCTTAATTCCATTCTTTTACTTTTTAGATGTGCATGTGTTGTTATGTATTGTTAGATATTACTGCACTGTTGCACATCTGATAAATGTGTGCATTTGACCAATAAAATTTGATTTAATTTGTTGTTGCTGGAGTGTCTTGGTCAGTTTAGCACAGAAAATGCCACCCTCGTCAACCTGTCACCTAATCATGCCTAATGACCTTATTGGCTGTAAGAGAAAACATAACACCTGGTTGTTTTTAAATAACTTATTTTGAAATTGTTTGCCAGAATAAACAATGTTATGAATATTTGTCGAAACTGCGTTACGCATTCCAAACAACAGATGGCGATGTGAGTCTTTCATGTGGTGCTTCTTGCGTGACGTCTAATCTAGTGGACGGAACTGGACGCTTCTTCAACGACCAACAAGGCTACTGATTCAACCATTTCGGTAGCTTGCTAGTCAACATAAAATCGAATCATTGAAGCTCTTTAGACCATTCTTGTGTATATTAATCAGTGTTTAAAAGACAATTATGTGTACGTATTAACGTAAAATTAATTTGCTTGTCAAATTTACCAATTTGTCAAAAAAAGGTATACCAGCACTAGGCTAGTCGCAAATGCTAACTAGCTACCTAGCTAACATCCCCGACCATGAGTTCACTAAGCTACTCCCCCCCTGCTAAAGAACAGAAGGTCTGCTGGATGGAGAAAGAAGCTCTGGGTCTTAACATTGTCGTAAAAGAAGAGGAGGATATTACAGTGAAAGAAGAGGAGGATATTACAGTGAAAGAAGAGGAGGATATTACAGTGAAAGAAGAGGAGGATATTACAGTGAAAGAAGAGGAGGATATTACAGTGAAAGAAGAGGAAGATATTACAGTAAAAGAAGAGGAAGAAGCTTTCAGAGTGAAAAGGGAGGAAGAAATCACATTGAAAGAAGAAAATTATGTTACAGTGAAAGACGAGAAAGAACCTTTTGGAGTGAAAGAGGAAGAAGGGATAGAGGCTGTCACAGTGAAAGAGGAGGTGGTAGACGCTTTCAGAATTAAAAAGGAGGAAGAGGATGTTACAGTCCAAGACGTGAACGAGCCTTTTGGGGTGAAAAGGGAAGAGGGGGTAGAGGCTGACACAATGGAAGAGGAGGTGGTAGACGCTTTCAGAATTAAAAAGGAGGAAGAGGAGGCAATCACATTAAATGAAAAGGAGGATGTTCTAATGGAAGAAGAGGAAGAACCTGTTGGAGTGGAAGAGAAGGTTATCTCAAAAGAGGAAGACGTTTTGGGAGTAAAAGAAGGCGGGGATGAGGAGGACGAGCCTGAAGATCCGAATAACACAAGTGAGTACCGTCTTGGAATACCTAGGATAGGATAAGTAATCCTTCTCAAAAAAGATTTAGATGCACTATTGTAAAGTGGCTGTTCCACTGGATGTCATAAGGTGAATGCACCAATTTGTAAGTCGCTCTGGATAAGAGCGTCTGCTAAATGACTTAAATGTAAATGTCTTAAAATAGGGGCACAAGCTATGCAGTTGTTGAACTAATGTGTGGTTTGAAAGGGGCATTCTACTGATGTTCTACACATTAATATGTTGTTCAGTACTGTAGGAATTGTTGAAGGAGCTGTCTGTGATTGTTCCATACATTTGGGGATTTTTAAAGTAATGACATATGACTTGCTCGAACTTAGACCCCTTTATTCATGATTTAATGTATTAATAAGATTGGGTCTCTGGCATACCATAGCGAATGCGTTGGATTACTTACGACCAAATCTGTATCCGTGTATCGATGAATATCCATAGTCAGTATGCAGTGTTTCTTTAATAAAAGCTCGTCCCTTTGGGCTAATAAAGGAGGTCGGTGTAATTTGTGATACGTTCCAATAGGAATCTGTAACAAAACAGGATTCAGAATAAGATACCGAATAAGACAGAATAAGATACCGGGCAGAGAGTGGGTTATTTCATTACGTTTTTTCACTCACCACGTTTATCCACTCTGGTAGCCTACGGACAAACATTAAGAATAAGCTACGTGGTGAGTTGATGCCTATTCAGCAGTTAGTTAGCTAGGTGGTGAGTTGATGCCTATTCAGCAGTTAGTTAGCTAGGTGGTGAGTTGATGCCTATTCAGCAGCTAGTTAGCTAGGTGGTGAGTTGATGCCTATTCAGCAGGTGGTGAGTTGATGCAGCAGCTAGTTAGCTAGGTGGTGAGTTAGCTAGGTGGTGAGTTGATGCCTATTCAGCAGTTAGTTAGCTAGGTGGTGAGTTGATGCCTATTCAGCAGCTAGTTAGCTAGGTGGTGAGTTGATGCCTATTCAGCAGCTAGTTAGCTAGGTGGTGAGTTGATGCCTATTCAGCAGCTAGTTAGCTAGGTGGTGAGTTGATGCCTATTCAGCAGCTAGTTAGCTAGGTGGTGAGTTGATGCCTATTCAGCAGCTAGTTAGCCAGCTGATTTGATCATGCTACTTTGTATGCGTTGTTTGTTGTCATCCTTGTGCATTACGTTTTTGGAACAGATTCCTGTTGGAACGTTCCACAAATTATACCCACCCTGCATATACCAATCCCAGATTATACCCACCCTGCATATACCAATCCCAGATTATACCCACCCTGCATATACCAATCCCAGATTATACCCACCCTGCATATACCAATCCCAGATTATACCCACCCTGCATATACCAATCCCAGATTATACCCACCCTGCATATACCAATCCCAGATTATACCCACCCTGCATATACCAATCCCAGATTATACCCACCCTGCATATACCAATCCCAGATTATACCACCCTGCATATACCAATCCCAGATTATACCCATATACCCCCAGATTATACCCACCCTGCATATACCAATCCCAGATTATACCCACCCTGCATATACCAATCCCAGATTATACCCACCCTGCATATACCAATCCCAGATTATACCCACCCTGCATATACCAATCCCAGATTATACCCACCCTGCATATACCAATCCCAGATTATACCCACCCTGCATATACCAATCCCAGATTATACCCACCCTGCATATACCAATCCCAGATTATACCCACCCTAATAATGGCATATCCGTTGATTCTTGGAGACTATAATTTATTAATGCCCAATACATTTAGTTCAACTGTCGTACCCCGTCTGAGGGGTATATTACAGTAGCGAGATAGAGTTAGCGAGCTAACTGGGTCAATACATTTAGTTCAACTGTCGTACCCCGTCTGAGGGGTATATTACAGTAGCGAGATAGAGTTAGCGAGCTAACTTGGGTCAATTTTGAATTTAACTCATTGAGTTGTTTTGCCCTCTGATTGTTAGTGTCTGTGGGTTATTGTGTGTAGATTGATGAGGACAATAAATAATTTAATACATTTTGTCTGTAACGTAACAAAATGTGGGAAAAATGGAAGGGGTCTGAATACTTTCCGAATGCACTGTAGTCTGGAAATAAGACAGTATTTAGTTATATTTTCTGAGGTTTAGAGACAAGCACACTGGTTGTCCCTGCTGTTGGCATAGTTTCTAGCCAAGCACACTGGTTGTCCCTGCTGTTGGCATAGTTTCTAGCAGGGCACACTGGTTGTCCCTGCTGTTGGCATAGTTTCTAGCAGGCACACTGGTTGTCCCTGCTGTTGGCATAGTTTCTAGCCAAGCACACTGGTTGTCCCTGCTGTTGGCATAGTTTCTAGCCAAGCACACTGGTTGTCCCTGCTGTTGGCATAGTTTCTAGCCAAGCACACTGGTTGTCCCTGCTGTTGGCATAGTTTCTAGCCAAGCACACTGGTTGTCCCTGCTGTTGGCATAGTTTCTAGCAGGGCACACTGGTTGTCCCTGCTGTTGGCATAGTTTCTAGCCAAGCACACTGGTTGTCCCTGCTGTTGGCATAGTTTCTAGCCAAGCACACTGGTTGTCCCTGCTGTTGGCATAGTTTCTAGCCAAGCACACTGGTTGTCCCTGCTGTTGGCATAGTTTCTAGCCAAGCACACTGGTTGTCCCTGCTGTTGGCATAGTTTCTAGCCAAGCACACTGGTTGTCCCTGCTGTTGGCATAGTTTCTAGCCAAGCACACTGGTTGTCCCTGCTGTTGGCATAGTTTCTAGCCAAGCACACTGGTTGTCCCTGCTGTTGGCATAGTTTCTAGCCAAGCACACTGGTTGTCCCTGCTGTTGGCATAGTTTCTAGCCAAGCACACTGGTTGTCCCTGCTGTTGGCATAGTTTCTAGCAGGGCACACTGGTTGTCCCTGCTGTTGGCATAGTTTCTAGCCAAGCACACTGGTTGTCCCTGCTGTTGGCATAGTTTCTAGCCAAGCACACTGGTTGTCCCTGCTGTTGGCATAGTTTCTAGCCAAGCACACTGGTTGTCCCTGCTGTTGGCATAGTTTCTAGCCAAGCACACTGGTTGTCCCTGCTGTTGGCATAGTTTCTAGCAGGGCACACTGGTTGTCCCTGCTGTTGGCATAGTTTCTAGCAGGGCACACTGGTTGTCCCTGCTGTTGGCATAGTTTCTAGCAGGGCACACTGGTTGTCCCTGCTGTTGGCATAGTTTCTAGCAGGGCACACTGGTTGTCCCTGCTGTTGGCATAGTTTCTAGCAGGGCACACTGGTTGTCCCTGCTGTTGGCATAGTTTCTAGCCAAGCACACTGGTTGTCCCTGCTGTTGGCATAGTTTCTAGCAGGGCACACTGGTTGTTTGTTCTAAACAGAAATGTTTGCTATGCAGGCTGGCTAACGTGCTTCTCCCTTGCTAGCTTGTTAACACAATCACATCAAACTCTGAAGCTGGAATGACAGCAAACCAGATGCAATTTCGTTGAACTTTTTCTCTATTGTAATTTCTTTAAATGGTTCCATAATAGTGACGATGATGCTTGGTTTCGAGTGGCTCAGAAAAGGTTGCTCTCATCCGGTGACGTTTATTCTCTAAGGCAGGGTGTAGATCGCATTTCAAAATTGCAATATTGTTGGAGAGGCAGATAGTTTATACAAATGTTGCAAACCAAATGTTAGACTAAAAGCATGGGGTGAAAATGTCTAGATAATTTTTTCCCCACAGCCCAGCCAGGCAATTCATAAACTAATCTCCACTGTCCCACAGTCCAACCAGGCAATTAGTTTATGAATTGCCTGGCTGGGCTGTGGGACAGTGGGCTGTGGGACAGTGGAGAGTAGTTTATGAATTGCCTGGCTGGGCTGTGGGACAGTGGAGATTAGTTTATGAATTGCCTGGCTGGGCTGTGGGACAGTGGAGATTAGTTTATGAATTGCCTGGCTGGGCTGTGGGACAGTGGAGATTAGTTTATAAATTGCCTGGCTGGGCTGTGGGACAGTGGACCTTAGTTTATGAATTGCCTGGCTGGGCTGTGGGACAGTGGGCTGTGGGACAGTGGAGAGTAGTTTATGAATTGCCTGGCTGGGCTGTGGGACAGTGGGCTGTGGGACAGTGGAGATTAGTTTATGAATTGCCTGGCTGGGCTGTGGACAGTGGAGATTAGTTTATGAATTGCCTGGCTGGGCTGTGGGACAGTGGGCTGTGGGACAGTGGAGATTAGTTTATGAATTGCCTGGCTGGGCTGTGGGACAGTGGAGATTAGTTTATAAATTGCCTGGCTGGGCTGTGGGACAGTGGGCTGTGGGACAGTGGACATTAGTTTATGAATTGCCTGGCTGGGCTGTGGGACAGTGGGCTGTGGGACAGTGGAGAGTAGTTTATGAATTGCCTGGCTGGGCTGTGGGACAGTGGAGATTAGTTTATGAATTGCCTGGCTGGGCTGTGGGACAGTGGAGATTAGTTTATGAATTGCCTGGCTGGGCTGTGGGACAGTGGAGATTAGTTTATGAATTGCCTGGCTGGGCTGTGGGACAGTGGGCTGTGGGACAGTGGAGAGTAGTTTATGAATTGCCTGGCTGGGCTGTGGGACAGTGGAGATTAGTTTATGAATTGCCTGGCTGGGCTGTGGGACAGTGGAGATTAGTTTATAAATTGCCTGGCTGGGCTGTGGGACAGTGGGCTGTGGACAGTGGGCTGTGGGACAGTGGAGATTAGTTTATGAATTGCCTGCCTGGAATGGAAAGATATCAACAGTCAAAAAGATATCAAAATGAACAGACTAGGTCTATACTGCTCCTACATGGTGTAACAATACATCATGTAGATGTATATAATGAACAGACTAGGTCCATACTGCTCCGACATGGTGTAACAATACATCATGTATATAATGAACAGACTAGGTCTATACTGCTCCTACATGGTGTAACAATACATCATGTAGATGTATATAATGAACAGACTAGGTCTATACTGCTCCTACATGGTGTAACAATACATCATGTAGATGTATATAATGAACAGACTAGGTCTATACTGCTCCTACATGGTGTAACAATACATCATGTAGATGTATATAATGAACAGACTAGGTCTATACTGCTCCTACATGGTGTAACAATACATCATGTAGATGTATATAATGAACAGACTAGGTCTATACTGCTCCTACATGGTGTAACAATACATCATGTAGATGTATATAATGAACAGACTAGGTCTATACTGCTCCTACATGGTGTAACAATACATCATGTAGATGTATATAATGAACAGACTAGGTCTATACTGCTCCTACATGGTGTAACAATACATCATGTAGATGTAATAATGAACTAGAAGGTCTAGACATGGTGTAACAATACATCATGTAGATCAGACTAGGTCTATACTGCTCCTACATGGTGTAACAATACATCATGTAGATGTATATATGAACAGACTAGGTCTATACTGCTCCTACATGGTGTAACAATACATCATGTAGATGTATATAATGAACAGACTAGGTCTATACTGCTCCTACATGGTGTAACAATACATCATGTAGATGTATATAATGAACAGACTAGGTCTATACTGCTCCTACATGGTGTAACAATACATCATGTAGATGTATATAATGAACAGACTAGGTCTATACTGCTCCTACATGGTGTAACATACATCATGTATATAATGAACAGAAAATAGGTCTATACTGCTCCTACATGGTGTAACAATACATCATGTATATAAATGAACAGACTAGGTCTATACTGCTCCTACATGGTGTAACAATACATCATGTAGATGTATATAATGAACAGACTAGGTCTATACTGCTCCTAAATGGTGTAACAATACATCATGTAGATGTATATGGATTGATGAGGAATTTAAAAACTGTATGTTTGAAATAGATGGGGCAAAAGGAGTGGCTAATAAGTCTGGCTGCACATCTGGCTGGCTTACATACTGCAAATTGAGAAATGATGTGACTAAACTCAACAAAAATAATCAACTTTATTAGGAAGCCAAGATCAATGATATAAAGAATGATGGAAAAAAACTTGTAAAAAAAACATAATGAAAGAAAAGCAGTGCAAGTATTGAATTTTGTAAAGTTAGTGTGGGAGAGGTGGAAAAATTGTTATCGATCAATAATGACAAACCTCCTGGCATTGACAATTTAGGAGTGGCTATAGAGTCAGCTACTGTCCTCAGTAGCTTTCCATCTATCTGTCATATTTTTTATCTGAGCCTAGAGGAAATTATTTGTCCTCCTCAGGCCTGGAAGGGAACCAAAGTAATTCTGCTACCCAAGAGTGGTAAAGCGGCCTTTACTGGTTCTAACAGCAGACCTATAAGCTTGCTGCCAGCTCTTAGCAAACTGTTGGAAAAATATGGTGTTTGACCAATTACAATGATATTTCTCTGTAAACAAATTAACAACAGACTTTCAGAATGCTTATAGAGAAGGGCACTCAACATGTACTGCACTGACACAGATGACTGATGATTGGTTGAAAGAAATGGATAATAATTAGATTGTGGGAGCTGTACTGTTAGATTTCAGTGCAGCCTTTGATATTGTTGACCATAACCTGTTGTTGAAAAAACGCTATGGCTTGTCAACCTCTGCAATATCGTGGATTCAGAGCTGTCTATCTAATTAAAGTCAAAGGGTTTTCTTTAATGGAAGCATCTCTAATGTCTAACATGTAAAGTGTGGTGTACCACAGGGCAGCTCTCTAGGCCCTCTACTCTTTTCTATTTTTACCAATGGCCTGCCACTGGCATTAAACAAAGCATGTGTGTCCATGTATGCTGATGATTCAACTATATAAGCACCAGCAACCACAGCTAATGAAGTCACTGAAACCCTTAACAAAGAGTTGCAGTCTGTTTTGGAATGCGTGGCCAGTAATAAACTGGTCCTGAACATCTCTAAAACTAAGAGCATTGTATTTGGTACAAATCATTCTAGAAGTGCTAGACCTCAGCTGAATCTGGTAATGAATGGTGTGGCTGTTGAACAAGTTGAGGAGACTAAATTACTTGCATTACTTTAGATTGTAAACTGTCATGGGCAAAACATATAGATTCAATGGTTGTAAAGATGGGGAGAGGTCTAGCCATAATAAAGAGATGCTCTGCTTTTTTGACACCACATTCCAAAAAGCAAGTTCTGCAGGCTCTAGTTTAGTCTAATCTTGATTATTGTCCAGTCGTGTGGTCCAGTGCTGCAAGGAAAGACCTAGTAAAGCTGCAGCTGGCCCAGAACAGAGCGGCACGTTTTTGCTCTTAATTGTAATCAAAGGGCTGATATAAATACTACACATGCCAGTCTCTCTTGGCTAAGAGTTGAGGAGAGACTGACTGTATCACTTCCTCTTTTACATGAATGTGTTGAAAATCCCAAATTGTTTGCATAGTCAACTTACACACAGCTCTGACACACACACTTATCCCACCAGGGGTCTTTTCATAGTCCCCAAATCCAGATCAAATTCAAGAAAAGGTAAAGAGCCCTTATTGCATGGAACTTCCTTCCATCTCATATTGCTCAAATAAACAGCAAACCTGGTTTAAAAAATCTGATAAAGAAACACCTCATGGCACAACCCCTCTCCCCTATTTGATCTAGATAGTTTGTGTGTATGCATTGAGATGTTGGCTACGTGTGCCTTTTACAAAATGTATGTTGTTCTGTCCTTGAGCTGTTCTTGTCTATTGATGTTCTGTGTTATGTCATTCTGTATTATGTTTTGTGTGGACCCCAGGAAGTAGATGCTGCTTTTGCCAAAGCTAATGGGGATCCGAATAAAATACCAAATATAATGAACGTCCACTCGTGGCGTTCCACATTTGATTTATATTCGTACGAAATTCATTAAATCCTTTTGACATTCAGCACCTTAATTTTCTCTGACATGGAACTATTGGCATTCATGTGCTCCTGGGAAGTGGGAAACTAGGAAGTGGGAAGTCTGACGTGGAACTATTGGGCATTCATGTGCTCCTGGGAAGTGGGAAGTCTGACGTGGAACTATTGGGCGTTCATGTGCTCCTGGGAAGTGGGAAGTCTGACGTGGAACTATTGGGCGTTCATGTGCTCCTGGGAAGTGGGAAGTCTGACGTGGAACTATTGGGCATTCATGTGCTCCTGGGAAGTGGGAAAATAGGAAGTGGGAAGTCTGATGTGTTCAAGTGCTTTTGATGTCGAAACAATTCTTCAACCCAATAAGATTTAACATTTAGCTAATAATAAAGTTAGCTAGCTTGCTTAGCATTGACGTTGGTCAAACTTAGCCACATTATAAATATTGATAAGGTTGTCATTGTCAAAAATGTATTTTGGTTGAAAAGGTTAAAGGTCAGTGGTAAAACGTCACAACTCGAGTAACATTTTCTCAGAATTTCCCACTTGTAATTCCGATTTAGAGGGTCAGTCAAGTGAAATTTCCCACTGGGAACTAGGAGTTTATGATAAGTCCCTGGTTCGAATCCCAAAGCCAACTTGGGGAAAAATCACGTAACCCTAATTGCTCCTGTAAGTCTCTCTGGATAAGAGCGTTGTGCTAAATTAGTCAAATGTAAATATTGAGGTATCTAGTCTGGATTTAACCTCATAAGAAGATAGTTGAATCATATGGAGGTTTCATTTTGGTCTCTCTGTTTAACCAAATACTCTGTCTTTGGCAGGAGAGAGACCAGACTCTTACTCTGACAGCGGGAGTACTTCAGCGGAACCAGACCCAGAGATGCCCAAACCAGTGAAACCACACCACTGCTCCCAATGTGGAAATACATTTTTCTCATCAGGGGACCTGAAAAAGCATAAGAGAACACACTCTGTAGAGAGGCCTTTCCAATGCGCTCAGTGTGGAAAGCGATTTATCCAGGCATCACATTTGAAAGAGCATAAGAGAATACACACAGGAGAGAAGCCTTTCCAATGCTCCCAGTGTGGAAATAGTTTTACCCGGTTAAGGGGCCTGAAAAGGCATAAAGGAATACACACAGGAGAGAAGCCTTACCACTGTTGTCATTGTGGACAGAGTTTTAGGTGGTTAGTGACCCTGAAAACACATGAGAGGACACATACAGGAGAGAAGCCTTTCCAATGTTCCCAGTGTGGGAATGCTTTTACACGGTTAGAGAAGCTGAAAGAACATGAGAGAATTCACACTGGTGAAAAGCCTTTCCAATGCTTGCAGTGTGAAAAGAGATTTATCCAGTCATGGAATCTCAAAGAGCACGAGAGGATACACACAGGGGAGAAGCCTTTCCAATGCTTCCAGTGTGGAAAGAGTTTTACCCGGTTAAGGTACCTGAGTAAGCATAAAGAAATACACATGGGAGCGAAGCCTTACCACTGTTCTCATTGTGGACAGAGTTTTAGGGGGTTAGTGAGCCTTAAAACACATGAAAGAATACACACAGGAGAGAAACCTTTCAACTGCTCTCAATGTGGAATTACTTTTACCTTGTTAGGGAGCCTGAAATCACACCAGAGGACACATGATAAAAGCCATACCACTGCTCTCATTGTAGAAAGAGAACATGAAATCACATGACCGAATATAGAGTCTGGGGCCATATTTGCGAACATAAGCAAGCATATGAAGTTAAATGGTTTTCATGCACAAGATGCATATCAGCCAATGAAAAGTGTTGATTCACTTACATGTGACTGACCGCTAATGAAATCAAACACATGAATGGAATGTTATCAAACACATGAATGGAATGTTATCAAACACATGAATGGAATGTTATCAAACACATGAATGGAATGTTATCAAACACATGAATGGAATGTTATCAAACACATGAATGGAATGTTATCAAACACATGAATGGAATGTTATCAAACACATGAATGGAATGTTATCAAACACATGAATGGAATGTTATCAAACACATGAATGTTATCAAACACATGAATGGAATGTTATCAAACACATGAATGGAATGTTATCAAACACATGAATGGAATGTTATCAAACACATGAATGGAATGTTATCAAACACATGAATGGAATGTTATCAAACACATGAATGGAATGTTATCAAACACATGAATGGAATGTTATCAAACACATGAATGGAATGTTATCAAACACATGAATGGAATGTTATCAAACACATGAATGGAATGTTATCAAACACATGAATGTTATCAAACACATGAATGGAATGTTATCAAACACATGAATGGAATGTTATCAAACACATGAATGGAATGTTATCAAACACATGAATGGAATGTTATCAAACACATGAATGGAATGTTATCAAACACATGAATGGAATGTTATCAAACACATGAATGGAATGTTATCAATCACATGAATGGAATGTTATCAAACACATGAATGGAATGAATGGAATATCAAACACATGAATGGAATGTTATCAAACACATGAATGGAATGTTATGAATGGAATGTTATCAAACACATGAATGGAATGTTATCAAACACATGAATGGAATGTTATCAAACACATGAATGGAATGTTATCAAACACATGAATGGAATGTTATCAAACACATGAATGGAATGTTATCAAACACATGAATGGAATGTTATCAAACACATGAATGGAATGTTATCAAACACATGAATGGAATGTTATCAAACACATGAATGGAATGTTATCAAACACATGAATGGAATGTTATCAAACACATGAATGTTATCAAACACATGAATGTTATCAAACACATGAATGTTATCAAACACATGAATGGAATGTTATCAAACACATGAATGGAATGTTATCAAACACATGAATGTTATCAAACACATGAATGGAATGTTATCAAACACATGAATGGAATGTTATCAAACACATGAATGGAATGTTATCAAACACATGAATGGAATGTTATCAAACACATGAATGGAATGTTATCAAACACATGAATGGAATATCAAACACATGAATGGAATGTTATCAAACACATGAATGGAATGGAATCAAACACATGAATGGAATGTTATCAAACACATGAATGGAATGTTATCAAACACATGAATGGAATGTTATCAAACACATGAATGGAATGTTATCAAACACATGAATGGAATCAAACACATGAATGGAATGTTATCAAACACATGAATGGAATGTTATCAAACACATGAATGCCCTTCAAATTAGTGGATTCAGCTATTTCAGCCACACCTGTTGCTGACAGGTGTATAAAATCGAGCACACCGCCATGCAATCTCCGTAGACAAACGTTGCGAGTAGAATGGCCTTATTGAAGAGCTCAGTGACATTCAACATGGCACCGTCATAGGATGGCACCTTTCCAACAAGTCAGTTCGAAAAATATCTGCCAGAGATGCCCCGGTCTACTGTAAGTGTTATGTATTTTTATTTAATTGGGGATCCCCATTATCTGCTGCCCAGGCAGAAGCTACTCTTCCTGGGGTTTATTATGGATCCCCATTAGTTCCTACCAAGGCATCGGCTACTCTTCCTGGGGTTTATTATGGATCACCATTAGTTCCTACCAAGGCAGCGGCTACTCTTCCTGGGGTTATTATGGATCCCCATTAGTTCCTACCAAGGCAGCGGCTACTCTTCCTGGGGTTATTATGGATCCCCATTAGTTCCTACCAAGGCAGCGGCTACTCTTCCTGGGTTTATTATGGATCCCCATTAGTTCCTACCAAGGCAGCGGCTACTCTTCCTGGGGTTTATTATGGATCCCCATTAGTTCCTGCCAAGGCAGCGACTACTCTTCCTGGGGTTTATTATGGATCCCCATTAGTTATACTATAAGGTATAGGGAGACACGTAGTCCTGTGATAGGTCCTTAATATTTCAGCTATAAGCTATAGGGAGACATGTAGTCCTTAATTAGGTCCTTAATATTTCAGCTATAAGGTATAGGGAGACACAGTCCTTAATTAGGTCCTTAATATTTCAGCTATAAGGTATAGGGAGACACATAGTCCTTAATTAGGTCCTTAATATTTCAGCTATAAGGTATAGGGAGACACATAGTCCTTAATTAGGTCCTTAATATTTCAGCTATAAGGTATAGGGAGACACATAGTCCTGTGATAGGTCCTTAATATTTCAGCTATAAGGTATAGGGAGACACGTAGTCCTTAATTAGGTCCTTAATATTTCAGCTATAAGGTATAGGGGGACACATAGTCCTTAATTAGGTCCTTAATATTTCAGCTATAAGGTATAGGGAGACACATAGTCCTTAAATAGGTCCTTAATATTTCAGCTATAAGGTATAGGGGGACACATAGTCCTTAATTAGGTCCTTAATAATTCAGCTATAAGGGAGACACACAGTCCTGTGATAGGTCCTTAATATTTCAGCTATAAGGTATAGGGAGACACATAGTCCTGTGATAGGTCCTTAATATTTCAGCTATAAGGTATAGGGAGACACGTAGTCCTTAATTAGGTCCTTAATATTTCAGCTATAAGGTATAGGGAGACACGTAGTCCTTAATTAGGTCCTTAATATTTCAACTATAAGGTATAGGGAGGCAAGTCAATCTAATGGCTCTTGTGAAAAGAAGAGCTAAATGACTAAAATGTCAGACTGTTCTGATTGAAATCTCTCCACATTTTTTGTCCTTTATTATTACAACTAATGTCTGATTTCGTGACATTTGGTTGAAATCTTGACTTTCAGTTTCTTTTCAAATGATGAATCAAGACAACCAATTACAATGTTGTTTTGTATTAAACAACCTAAAATGCTGACCTCAGGTTATTGAGGGATCTATTCTGGATTAAACAACCTAAGATGCTGACCTCAGGTTATTGAGGGATCTATTCTGGATTAAACAACCTAAGATGCTGACCTCAGGTTATTGAGGGATCTATTCTGGATTAAACAACCTAAGATGCTGACCTCAGGTTATTGAGGGATCTATTCTGGATTAAACAACCTAAGATGCTGACCTCAGGTTATTGAGGGATCTATTCTGGATTAAACAACCTAAGATGCTGACCTCAGGTTATTGAGGGATCTATTCTGGATTAAACAACCTAAGATGCTGACCTCAGGTTATTGAGGGATCTATTCTGGATTAAACAACCTAAGATGCTGACCTCAGGTTATTGAGGGATCTATTCTGGATTAAACAACCTAAGATGCTGACCTCAGGTTATTGAGGGATCTATTCTGGATTAAACAACCTAAGATGCTGACCTCAGGTTATTGAGGGATCTATTCTGGATTAAACAACCTAAGATGCTGACCTCAGGTTATTGAGGGATCTATTCTGGATTAAACAACCTAAGATGCTGACCTCAGGTTATTGAGGGATCTATTCTGGATTAAACAACCTAAGATGCTGACCTCAGGTTATTGAGGGATCTATTCTGGATTAAACAACCTAAGATGCTGACCTCAGGTTATTGAGGGATCTATTCTGGATTAAACAACCTAAGATGCTGACCTCAGGTTATTGAGGGATCTATTCTGGATTAAACAACCTAAAATGCTGACCTCAGGTTATTGAGGGATCTATTCTGGATTAAACAACCTAAGATGCTGACCTCAGGTTATTGAGGGATCTATTCTGGATTAAACAACCTAAGATGCTGACCTCAGGTTATTGAGGGATCTATTCTGGATTAAACAACCTAAGATGCTGACCTCAGGTTATTGAGGGATCTATTCTGGATTAAACAACCTAAGATGCTGACCTCAGGTTATTGAGGGATCTATTCTGGATTAAACAACCTAAAATGCTGACCTCAGGTTATTGAGGATCTATTCTGGATTAAACAACCTAAGATGCTGACCTCAGGTTATTGAGGGATCTATTCTGGATTAAACAACCTAAGATGCTGACCTCAGGTTATTGAGGGATCTATTCTGGATTAAACAACCTAAGATGCTGACCTCAGGTTATTGAGGGATCTATTCTGGATTAAACAACCTAAGATGCTGACCTCAGGTTATTGAGGGATCTATTCTGGATTAAACAACCTAAGATGCTGACCTCAGGTTATTGAGGGATCTATTCTGGATTAAACAACCTAAGATGCTGACCTCAGGTTATTGAGGGATCTATTCTGGATTAAACAACCTAAGATGTTGACCTCAGGTTATTGAGGGATCTATTCTGGATTAAACAACCTAAGATGCTGACCTCAGGTTATTGAGGGATCTATTCTGGATTAAACAACCTAAGATGTTGACCTCAGGTTATTGAGGGATCTATTCTGGATTAAACAACCTAAGATGCTGACCTCAGGTTATTGAGGGATCTATTCTGGATTAAACAACCTAAGATGTTGACCTCAGGTTATTGAGGGATCTATTCTGGATTAAACAACCTAAGATGCTGACCTCAGGTTATTGAGGGATCTATTCTGGATTAAACAACCTAAGATGTTGACCTCAGGTTATTGAGGGATCTATTCTGGATTAAACAACCTAAGATGCTGACCTCAGGTTATTGAGGGATCTATTCTGGATTAAACAACCTAAGATGTTGACCTCAGGTTATTGAGGGATCTATTCTGGATTAAACAACCTAAGATGCTGACCTCAGGTTATTGAGGGATCTATTCTGGATTAAACAACCTAAGATGCTGACCTCAGGTTATTGAGGGATCTATTCTGGATTAAACAACCTAAGATGCTGACCTCAGGTTATTGAGGGATCTATTCTGGATTAAACAACCTAAGATGTTGACCTCAGGTTATTGAGGGATCTATTCTGGATTAAACAACCTAAGATGCTGACCTCAGGTTATTGAGGGATCTATTCTGGATTAAACAACCTAAGATGCTGACCTCAGGTTATTGAGGGATCTATTCTGGATTAAACAACCTAAGGTTATGCTGACCTCAGGTTATTGAGGGATCTATTCTGGATTAAACAACCTAAGATGCTGACCTCAGGTTATTGAGGGATCTATTCTGGATTAAACAACCTAAGATGCTGACCTCAGGTTATTGAGGGATCTATTCTGGATTAAACAACCTAAGATGCTGACCTCAGGTTATTGAGGGATCTATTCTGGATTAAACAACCTAAGATGCTGACCTCAGGTTATTGAGGGATCTATTCTGGATTAAACAACCTAAGATGCTGACCTCAGGTTATTGAGGGATCTATTCTGGATTAAACAACCTAAGATGCTGACCTCAGGTTATTGAGGGATCTATTCTGGATTAAACAACCTAAGATGCTGACCTCAGGTTATTGAGGGATCTATTCTGGATTAAACAACCTAAGATGCTGACCTCAGGTTATTGAGGGATCTATTCTGGATTAAACAACCTAAGATGCTGACCTCAGGTTATTGAGGGATCTATTCTGGATTAAACAACCTAAGATGCTGACCTCAGGTTATTGAGGGATCTATTCTGGATTAAACAACCTAAGATGTTGACCTCAGGTTATTGAGGGATCTATTCTGGATTAAACAACCTAAGATGCTGACCTCAGGTTATTGAGGGATCTATTCTGGATTAAACAACCTAAGATGCTGACCTCAGGTTATTGAGGGATCTATTCTGGATTAAACAACCTAAGATGCTGACCTCAGGTTATTGAGGGATCTATTCTGGATTAAACAACCTAAGATGCTGACCTCAGGTTATTGAGGGATCTATTCTGGATTAAACAACCTAAGATGCTGACCTCAGGTTATTGAGGGATCTATTCTGGATTAAACAACCTAAGATGCTGACCTCAGGTTATTGAGGGATCTATTCTGGATTAAACAACCTAAGATGCTGACCTCAGGTTATTGAGGGATCTATTCTGGATTAAACAACCTAAGATGCTGACCTCAGGTTATTGAGGGATCTATTCTGGATTAAACAACCTAAGATGCTGACCTCAGGTTATTGAGGGATCTATTCTGGATTAAACAACCTAAGATGCTGACCTCAGGTTATTGAGGGATCTATTCTGGATTAAACAACCTAAGATGCTGACCTCAGGTTATTGAGGGATCTATTCTGGATTAAACAACCTAAGATGCTGACCTCAGGTTATTGAGGGATCTATTCTGGATTAAACAACCTAAGATGCTGACCTCAGGTTATTGAGGGATCTATTCTGGATTAAACAACCTAAGATGCTGACCTCAGGTTATTGAGGGATCTATTCTGGATTAAACAACCTAAGATGCTGACCTCAGGTTATTGAGGGATCTATTCTGGATTAAACAACCTAAGATGCTGACCTCAGGTTATTGAGGGATCTATTCTGGATTAAACAACCTAAGATGCTGACCTCAGGTTATTGAGGGATCTATTCTGGATTAAACAACCTAAGATGCTGACCTCAGGTTATTGAGGGATCTATTCTGGATTAAACAACCTAAGATGCTGACCTCAGGTTATTGAGGGATCTATTCTGGATTAAACAACCTAAGATGCTGACCTCAGGTTATTGAGGGATCTATTCTGGATTAAACAACCTAAGATGCTGACCTCAGGTTATTGAGGGATCTATTCTGGATTAAACAACCTAAGATGCTGACCTCAGGTTATTGAGGGATCTATTCTGGATTAAACAACCTAAGATGCTGACCTCAGGTTATTGAGGGATCTATTCTGGATTAAACAACCTAAGATGTTGACCTCAGGTTATTGAGGGATCTATTCTGGATTAAACAACCTAAGATGCTGACCTCAGGTTATTGAGGGATCTATTCTGGATTAAACAACCTAAGATGTTGACCTCAGGTTATTGAGGGATCTATTCTGGATTAAACAACCTAAGATGCTGACCTCAGGTTATTGAGGGATCTATTCTGGATTAAACACCTAAGATGCTGACCTCAGGTTATATTCTGGATTAAACAACCTAAGATGTTGACCTCAGGTTATTGAGGGATCTATTCTGGATTAAACAACCTAAGATGTTGACCTCAGGTTATTGAGGGATCTATTCTGGATTAAACAACCTAAGATGCTGACCTCAGGTTATTGAGGGATCTATTCTGGATTAAACAACCTAAGATGTTGACCTCAGGTTATTGAGGGATCTATTCTGGATTAAACAACCTAAGATGCTGACCTCAGGTTATTGAGGGATCTATTCTGGATTAAACAACCTAAGATGTTGACCTCAGGTTATTGAGGGATCTATTCTGGATTAAACAACCTAAGATGCTGACCTCAGGTTATTGAGGGATCTATTCTGGATTAAACAACCTAAGATGCTGACCTCAGGTTATTGAGGGATCTATTCTGGATTAAACAACCTAAGATGCTGACCTCAGGTTATTGAGGGATCTATTCTGGATTAAACAACCTAAGATGCTGACCTCAGGTTATTGAGGGATCTATTCTGGATTAAACAACCTAAGATGCTGACCTCAGGTTATTGAGGGATCTATTCTGGATTAAACAACCTAAGATGCTGACCTCAGGTTATTGAGGGATCTATTCTGGATTAAACAACCTAAGATGCTGACCTCAGGTTATTGAGGGATCTATTCTGGATTAAACAACCTAAGATGCTGACCTCAGGTTATTGAGGGATCTATTCTGGATTAAACAACCTAAGATGCTGACCTCAGGTTATTGAGGGATCTATTCTGGATTAAACAACCTAAGATGCTGACCTCAGGTTATTGAGGGATCTATTCTGGATTAAACAACCTAAAATGCTGACCTCAGGTTATTGAGGGATCTATTCTGGGGATTAAAACAACCTAAGATGCTGACATCAGGTTATTGAGGGATCTATTCTGGATTAAACAACCTAAGATGCTGACCTCAGGTTATTGAGGGATCTATTCTGGATTAAACAACCTAAGATGCTGACCTCAGGTTATTGAGGGATCTATTCTGTATTAAACAACCTAAGATGCTGACCTCAGGTTATTGAGGGATCTATTCTGGATTAAACAACCTAAGATGCTGACCTCAGGTTATTGAGGGATCTATTCTGGATTAAACAACCTAAGATGCTGACCTCAGGTTATTGAGGGATCTATTCTGGATTAAACAACCTAAAATGCTGACCTCAGGTTATTGAGGGATCTATTCTGGATTAAACGTCAGAGGAATACAGTTTTATCATGCGCAGGTGTTATTCAGGTCCCTGTTTAGTATTTACCTAAATACACTGTTTGTCTTTGGCAGGACAGAGACCACACTCTCACTCTGACAGCAGGAAGAGTACTTCAGGGGAACAAGACCTAGAGACGCCCAAACCAGTGAGACCACACCAGTGTCCCCACTGTGTAAAGAGTTTTAAGTGGTTATGTTACCTAAAAGAACATGAAAGAATACACACAGGAGAAAAGCCTTTCCAATGTTCCCAGTGTGATAAAAGTTTTACCCAATTAGGGAGCCTGAAAATACACGAGAGATCACACACAAGAGAGAAACCTTACCACTGTTCCCACTGTGAAAATACTTTTTTCTCATCAGGGGACCTGCTAAAGCATAAAAGAATACACACTGCAGAGAGGCCCTACCGATGTTCCCAGTGTGGAAAGACTTTATCCAGTTAGGGAACCTGAAAAGGCATTTGAAACGCACACAGGGAGAAGCCCTACCACTGCTCATACTGTGAAAAGATATTTACCCAGCTAGTGAACCTAAAAAGGCATGAGAGGACACACAAAGGTGAAAAACCTTTCCAATGTTCCCAGTGTGAAAAGAGTTTTACAGAGTTTGGGAGCATGAAAAGACACGAGAGAATACATACAGGGGAGAAGTCTTACCACTGCTCCCAGTGTGAAATGAGATTTTCCTCATCATGGTGCCTAAAATCACACAAGAGGACACACTCAGGAGAGAAGCTTTTCCAATGCTCTCAGTGTGTAAAGAGTTATACCCGGTTAGGGGACCTGAAAAGACATGAGAGGACACACACAGGATGAGCCTCATCACCGCTCCCAGTGTTGAAAGAGTTTTATCTGGTTAGGGAGCCTGAATAATACACTCTGAAGAGAAGCTTTACCACTGCTCCCACTGTGGATTTAAACTTACATGGTTAAAGCAACTGAAAGAGCATGTAAGTCCACACCTGAGAGAAACATTATCAATGCTCCCAGTGTGGAAAGAGATATGAAGTCAAATTATAAAAACCAGACTCAAAAATAAACGTGTTTTTTTATTTCAACACATGACCTGAATATGGAGTATGTCAGAAAGAATGTAGATGCTCTGTGATTAAATTGCCCATTTTAAACTCACACTCTTTGTGTATCTGTGTGTGTCATTCCTGGAGTCCTACAGAGGGGTATACTACGACACGAGATAGAGGAGATGGTGGAATAGAGGCGATGGAGATAGATGGTGGAATAGAGGAGATGGAGATAGATGGAGGAGATATAGGAGATTGGAGATAGGGAGATGGAGATAGATATAGGAGATTGGAGATAGATGGAGATATAGGAGATGTAGATAGATATAGGAGATATAGGAGATGGAGATAGAGGGATAGGAGATGGAGATAGATAGATGGGGTAGGGGAGAGGGAGATGGAGGGGTAGAGGAGATGATGGAGGGGTAGAGGAGATAGATGGAGGGGGAGAGGAGAGGGAGATGGGGAGGGGTAGAGGAGAGGGAGATGGGAGGGGTGNAGAGGAGATGGAGATAGATTGAGGGGTAGAGGAGATGGAGATAGATAGGGGGTAGAGGAGATATAAGAGATAGAGAATATGTAGTTCGGAAGGTGTCCTTAATGTTTTGCACACTCCCAACTGGTAAATAAAATCTTAAGAAAACCACCGTGGACAACAGGTTAGTACCACCGTGGACCACGGGTTAGTACCACCGTGGACCACGGGTTAGTACCACCGTGGACCACAGGTTAGTACCACCGTGGACCACAGGTTAGTACCACCGTGGACCACAGGTTAGTACCACCGTGGACCACAGGTTAGTACCACCGTGGACCACAGGTTAGTACCACCGTGGACCACAGGTTAGTACCACCGTGGACCACAGGTTAGTACCACCGTGGACCACAGGTCAGTACCACCGAGGACCACAGGTCAGTACCACCGTGGACCACAGGTCAGTACCACCGTGGACCACAGGTCAGTACCACCGTGGACCACAGGTCAGTATCACCGTGGACCACAGGTCAGTACCACCGTGGACCACAGGTTTGTACCACCGTGGACCACAGGACCACAGGTCAGGGACCACAGGTCAGTACCACCGTGGACCACAGGTCAGTACCACCGTGGACCACAGGTCAGTACCACCGTGGACCACAGGTCAGTACCACCGTGGACCACAGGTCAGTACCACCGTGGACCACAGGTCAGTACCAGTACCACAGGTCAGGGACCACAGGTCAGTACCACCGTGGACCACAGGTTAGTACCACCGTGGACCACAGGTTAGTACCACCGTGGACCACAGGTTAGTACCACCGAGGACCACAGGTTAGTAGTGGACCACAGGTTAGTACCACCGTGGACCACAGGTTAGTACCACCGTGGACCACAGGTTAGTACCACCGTGGACCACAGGTTAGTACCACCGTGGACCACAGGTTAGTACCACCGTGGACCACAGGTTAGTACCACCGTGGACCACAGGTTAGTACCACCGTGGACCACAGGTTAGTACCACCGAGGACCACAGGTTAGTACCACCGTGGACCACAGGTTAGTACCACCGTGGACCACAGGTTAGTACCACCGAGGACCACAGGTTAGTACCACCGTGGACCACAGGTTAGTACCACCGTGGACCACAGGTTAGTACCACCGTGGACCACAGGTTAGTACCACCGTGGACCACAGGTTAGTACCACCGAGGACCACAGGTTAGTACCACCGAGGACCACAGGTTAGTACCACCGTGGACCACAGGTTAGTACCACCGAGGACCACAGGTTAGTACCACCGTGGACCACAGGTTAGTACCACCGTGGACCACAGGTTAGTACCACCGTGATCACAGGTTAGTACCACCGAGGACCACAGGTTATACCACCGTGGATCTGGGTTAGTACCACCGTGGACCACAGGTTAGTACCACCGTGGACCACAGGTTAGTACTCTGGGTAATGCAACGAGGCTACAGTTCAATCCAAGTGAGGAGATGGGCATTTGTGACATAAAGACCTAAATACTTTCTACATCAAATTGATTAAAACAAATAAACAAGATGAAATAGCATCATGTGATTGTTCTGGGGAAAAATACAGAGTTTGGGTCAACCCTTTAGACGGGTGCAAATGGTCCCGTGTGGATTGGGCCAAGATGTCAATGTTTCTAACAGAAGAAATATAAAAAGCACATGACCATGGTAGCAATTAAAAGACAACAATTTGGAGAACATTGGGAAATTATCAGACCAAAAGGTAAGGACTCTACGCTTCACCTGACACATGACTGAATCCTAACATTACAGTAGTGAGGACTCCACACTGGTGATTTCGTGTGCCTTTTACATTTACTGTAGTTTTTGCAGCATTTGTCAATAACAACCTCTGAAATACTGTGGATACCAGTCAGTAGCATAAGGATATTCGTGAACATTTTGGGGCAGGTGCAACGTTAAAAAAAAAAAAGACTGCAAGCGTTTGAGTGAGAGGTCTACCTGTTGTCTCCAAGTGGCCACACACTTCTCTAAACTGTGCACAGTTCCTAAGTCATTCCATTGCACTTTTATGACTCAAGGAAAGAGCCTTCAACTATGAAATGGAGCTTTTTGGAGCTCTCCTAGTTGTGCTGTTGAGGAACTGAAAGGTTGTAGTTTTCTGTTTGGAACACAGCCCTACGTCCCCACAAACACACAGTATCTGTTGTTTACGGAATCCCAACAAAAATTCCATTATGAAATCGTAATCAGGTGGGCCACTATTGACAACTTATTCTATTGCCAACATGACCAGATAATATATAAAATAGGGTCTTACAGTGTTAGGGCTTTGATTTACAGCAAGCCTCTTGATTTACAGCATGCCTCTTGATTTACAGCAAGCCTCTTGATTTACAGCAAGCCTCTTGATTTACAGCATGCCTCTTGATTTACAGCAAGCCTCTTGATTTACAGCATGCCTCTTGATTTACAGCATGCCTCTTGATTTACAGCAAGCCTCTTGATTTACAGCAAGCCTCTTGATTTACAGCATGCCTCTTGATTTACAGCATGCCTCTTGATTTACAGCATGCCTCTTGATTTACAGCATGCCTCTTGATTTACAGCAAGCCTCTTGATTTACAGCATGCCTCTTGATTTACAGCATGCCTCTTGATTTACAGCATGCCTCTTGATTTACAGCAAGCCTCTTGATTTACAGCATGCCTCTTGATTTACAGCAAGCCTCTTGATTTACAGCAAGCCTCTTGATTTACAGCAAGCCTCTTGATTTACAGCATGCCTCTTGATTTACAGCAAGCCTCTTGATTTACAGCAAGCCTCTTGATTTACAGCAAGCCTCTTGATTTACAGCAAGCCTCTTGATTTACAGCAAGCCTCTTGATTTACAGCAAGCCTCTTGATTTACAGCATGCCTCTTGATTTACAGCATGCCTCTTGATTTACAGCATGCCTCTCTGATTTACAGCAAGCCTCTCGATTTACAGCAAGCCTCTTGATTTACAGCAAGCCTCTTGATTTACAGCAAGCCTCTGGGTACACCAAAGCCTCTTGATTTACAGCAAGCCTCTTGATTTACAGCATGCCTCTTGATTTACAGCAAGCCTCTTGATTTACAGCAAGCCTCTTGATTTACAGCATGCCTCTTGATTTACAGCATGCCTCTTGATTTACAGCAAGCCTCTTGATTTACAGAAAGCCTCTTGATTTACAGCATCCCCCTCACTCAGAAAACACATCAAATGCAAACATTTACGGGAGGGATCATGTAGTTTCCATTCAGGTCTTTCTGCCTAAACAAACCCTGTTTGTCTTTGGCAGGAGAAAGATCAGACTCAGTGAAACCCCAGCCAGAGACATCCAAACCAGCTAGACGAAACCACTACTCCCAGTGTGAAAATAGTTGAACCATTAGGGGGCCTGAAATCACATAAGAGACTAAACACAGGAGAGAAGACTTTCCTATGTTCCCAGAGAAATCATTTTATTATGGACTTATGGAGCCTGAAAACACATGAGATGACACACACAGGGAGAAGCCTTGAAAGAATCCACACAGAAGAGAAATCATTTTATTATGGACTTATGGAGCCTGAAAACACATGAGATGACACACACAGGAGAGAAGCCTTGAAAGAATCCACACAGCAAAGAAATATATCTTTCTCCCAAAAGATATTTACCTGAAATATCACCAGGGAAGAGTGTGGAAAGAGATTTTACATCTCACATACAGTGTCTTCAGAAGGGATTCACACCCCTTGACATTTTCCACATTTTGTTGTGTTACAAAGTGGGATAATAATTTATTTAATTGTCTTTTAGGTTTTCAACAAAATACTCTGTCATGTCAAAGTGGAAGAGAAACAAATAAATGTCTTGATTAGACGAGTATTCAACCCCTCAATCAATAAATGTCTTGATTAGATACATTCAACCCCTCAATCAATAAATGTCTTGATTAGATAAGTATTCAACCCCCTCAATCAATAAATGATTAGAATCACCTTGCCTCTTGATAAATCTAGCAGGCAGCGATTACACCTGTGAGTTATTCAGCATGCAAGTCTCTCTTTGTAAGTCAAGAGCTTTGCAAACCTGGATTGTACAATATTTGCACATTGTCATTTTTTTATTCTTCAAGCTCTGTCAAGTCTTGCCATAGATTTTCAGGCCGATTTAAGTCAAAACTGTAACTAGGCCACTCAGGAATATTCAATGTTGTCTTGGTAAGTAACTACCAGTGTATCTTGGTTAAGTAACTCTGTATCTTGGTACAGCAAGTGTAACTCCAGTGTATCTTGGTAATCTTGTAACTCCAGTTATTTGGTAAGTAACTCAGTGTATCTTGGTAAGTAACTCCAGTGTATCTTTTCAAGTAACTCCATGTATCTTAAACTCCAGTGTATTTGGTAAGTAACTCCAGTGTATCTTAAGTAACTCCATGTATTTGGTGCCTCTTGTATTTGGTAAGTAACTCCAGTGTATATTGGTAATAACTCCAGTGTATCTTGGTAAGTAACTCCATGTATATTGGTAAGTAACTCCAGTGTATCTTGGTAAGTAACTCCAGTGTATTTACAAAGTAACTCCAGTGTATCTTGGTAAGTAACTCCAGTGTATCTTGGTAAGTAACTCCAGTGTATCTTGGTAAGTAACTCCAGTGTATATTGGTAAGTAACTCCAGTGTATCTTGGTAAGTAACTCCAGTGTATCTTGTGTATCTTGGTAACTCCAGTGTATCTTGGTAAGTAACTCCAGTGTATCTTGGTAAGTAACTCCATGTATATTGGTAAGTAACTCCAGTGTATCTTGGTAAGTAACTCCAGTGTATATTGGTAAGTAACTCCAGTGTATCTTGGTAAGTAACTCCATGTATATTGGTAAGTAACTCCAGTGTATCTTGGTAAGTAACTCCAGTGTATATTGGTAACTCCAGTGTATCTTGGTAAGTAACTCCAGTGTATCTTGGTAAGTAACTCCAGTGTATATTGGTAAGTAACTCCAGTGTATCTTGGTAAGTAACTCCAGTGTATATTGGTAAGTAACTCCAGTGTATCTTGGTAAGTAACTCCAGTGTATCTTGGTAAGTAACTCCAGTGTATCTTGGTAAGTAACTCCAGTGTATCTTGGTAAGTAACTCCAGTGTATCTTGGTAAGTAACTCCAGTGTATCTTGGTAAGTAACTCCAGTGTATCTTGGTAAGTAACTCCACATTTTGTATTGTTACGTGTATCTTGGTAAGTAACTCCAGTGTATCTTGAAGTAGTTCCAGTGTATCTTGGTAAGTAACTCCATGTATCTTGGTAAGTGACTCCAGTGTATCTTGGTAAGTAACTCCATGTATCTTGGTAAGTAACTCCAGTGTAGCTTGGTAAGTAACTCCAGTGTATCTTGGTAAGTAACTCCAGTGTATATTGGTAAGTAACTCCAGTGTATCTTGGTAATAACTCCAGTGTATCTTGGTAAGTAACTCCATGTATCTTGGTAAGTAACTCCAGTGTATCTTGGTAAGTAACTCCAGTGTATCTTGGTAAGTAACTCCATGTATCTTGGTAAGTAACTCCAGTGTATCTTGGTAAGTAACTCCATGTATCTTGGTAAGTAACTCCAGTGTAGCTTGGTAAGTAACTCCAGTGTATATTGGTAAGTAACTCCAGTGTATATTGGTAAGTAACTCCAGTGTATATTGGTAAGTAACTCCAGTGTATATTGGTAAGTAACTCCAGTGTATCTTGGTAAGTAACTCCAGTGTATATTGGTAAGTAACTCCAGTGTGTCTTGGTAAGTAACTCCAGTGTGTCTTGGTAAGTAACTCCATGTATATTGGTAAGTAACTCCAGTGTATCTTGGTAAGTAACTCCAGTGTATCTTGGTAAGTAACTCCAGTGTATCTTGCCCCTAATTAACTCCAGTGTATCTTGGTAAGTAACTCCATGTATCTTGGTAAGTAACTCCAGTGTATCTTGGTAAGTAACTCCATGTATCTTGGTAAGTAACTCCAGTGTATCTTGGTAAGTAACTCCAGTGTATCTTGGTAAGTAACTCCAGTGTATCTTGGTAAGTAACTCCAGTGTATCTTGGTAAGTAACTCCAGTGTATCTTGGTAAGTAACTCTCAGTGTATATTGGTAAGTAACTCCAGTGTATATTTGGTATTTACACCATCCTTTCTCTCCAGTTGAGTTAGGAAGGACTGTATCTTTGTTGTGACTGGGTGTATTGATACAACAACTGAGTTAGGAAGGACGCCTGTATCTTTGTTGTGACTGGGTGTATTGATACAACAACTGAGTTAGGAAGGACGCCTGTATCTTTGTTGTGACTGGGTGTATTGATACAACATACAAAGTGAAATTGATAGCTTCACAAGGCTCAATAATAATAAGGAAAATATATTTAAACATCCCCCCCCCTCCACAATAATTAGGCAAGTTAGCTGAATATCTAATTGCTCTGTTGAATCCCTTTCAGGTCTAATCTGCATAGAGGAAAGCATATCTGTAAGAAGTAAGAGAACACACGTCATCCGGTTGTTTTGAAATTACTTCTTATGACACTATTTGCCAGAATAAACAATTTAGTGAATATTTTTCCTACACTGCGTTACTCAGTCCAGTCAGCAGATGGCGATGGGGCGGCAGGGTAGCCTAGTGGTTAGAGCGTTGGACTAGTAACCGGAAGGTTGCAAGTTCAAAGTTCAAACCCCCGAGCTGACAAGGTACAAATGTGTCGTTCTGCCCCTGAACAGGCAGTTAACCCACTGTTCCCAGGCCGTCATTGAAAATAAGAATTTGTTCTTAACTCACTTGCCTAGTTAAATAAAGGTTTTTTAAAAAAAAATTAAAGTGATGCTTCTTGCGTGACGTATAATCTAGTGGACCGGGTGCTTACTTTTTTAAAACATGGCTACTGATTCAACCACCTCCGTAGCTTACTAGCAAACATAAAACCAAAACATTGGAGCTCTTTGGACCATTATATAGGTATTAACCTCAGAGTTTTAAACACTGCGTATAACGTTGATTCATTTCATATTGACGTTGTTAGTCAGCTCTGGTTAAGATAGCACTAGCACTATAGGCTAATCGCAGTTCTGCCCCTGAGCAAGACAGTTAACCCACTGTTCCCCGGGCGCAGAAGCCGTGGATGTCGATTAAATACGGAAGACACATTTCAGTTGAAGTCATTCAATTGTACAGCTGACTAGGTATCCCCCGTTCCCTTTTAGTAATGCTTATCAGCTAGCTAACATCCCAGACCATGAGCTCAATAAGCTACTTCCCCTGCTAAAGAAGAGGTCTGCTGGTCGGAGAAAGAAGCTCTGGGACTGAACATTTTCGTGAAAGAGGAAGAGAAGGAGATGACTGTCACAGTCAAAGAAGAAGATAAAGAAGCTTTTGGAGTGACAGAAGAAGAGGAGAAAGATATCACATTGAAAGAAGAAGAGAAAGATATCACATTGAAAAGAAGAGAAAAGATATCACATTGAATGAAGAGAGAAAGATATCACATTAAAAGAAGAGAAAGATATCAAATTGAATGAAGAAGAGAGAAAGATATCACATTGAAAGAAGAGAAAGATATCACATTGAATGAAGAGAGGAGAAAGATATCACATTAAAAGAAGATAAAGATATCACATTGAATGAAGAGGAGAAAAGATATCACATTGAAAAGAAGAGAGAAAGATATCACATTGAATGAAGAGGAGGAGAAAGATATCACATTGAAAGAAGAAGAGAAAGATATCACATTGAATGAGGAAGAGGAGAAAGTTATCACATTGAAAGAAGAAGAGAAAGATATCACATTGAATGAAAGAAGAAGAGAAAGATATCACATTGAAAAGAAGAGAAAGATATCACATTGAATGAGGAAGAGGAGAAAGATATCACATTGAATGAAGAAGAGAAAGATATCACATTGAAAAGAAGAGAAAAGATATCACATTGAATGAAGAAGAAGGAGAAAGATATCACATTGAATGAAGAAGAGGAGAAAGATATCATTTGAATGAAAGAAGAAGAGGATGAGAAAGATATCACATTGAATGAAGAGGAAGAGAAAGATATCACATTGAATGAAGAAGAGGAGAAAGATATCACATTGAATGAAGAAGAGGAGAAAGATATCACATTGAATGAAGAAGAGGAGAAAGATATCACATTGAATGAAGAGGAGGAGAAAGATATCACATTGAATGAAGAAGAGGAGAAAGATATCACATTGAATGAAGAGGAGGAGAAAGATATCACATTGAATGAAGAGGAGGAGAAAGATATCACATTGAATGAAGAAGAGGAGAAAGATATGACATTGAATGAAGAAGAGAAAGATATCACATTGAATGAAGAGGAGGAGAAAGATATCACATTGAATGAAGAAGAGGAGAAAGATATCACATTGAATGAAGAAGAGGAGAAAGATATCACATTGAATGAGGAGAAAGATATCACATTGAATGAAGAAGAGGAGAAAGATATCACATTGAATGAAGAAGAGGAGAAAGATATCACATTGAAAAAAGAAGATGATGTGAAAGATGAGGAAGAAGCTTTCAGGGTGGAGGGGGAGGATGAAGAGAAGGAGACTGGAGATCTGATTAACACCAGTGAGTATTGTCTTAAAAACAAAGGAATACATTCTGCAGTTGTGTGGTTTTAGAGGGGTATTCTACTGAAGTTATACACTTTAATAATTATATTCTGTAGGAATTGTTAAAGCTAGAAAGACTGGGGGCAACTAGCCCAATAATGAACAGGCTGTTACTCCTTACAGTCCAAGGACATGCTCTGTTTTACAGGCAAATTGGCTCTGGAAGCCAAAAAGAGCCAAATACTCAATCGAAACGTGAATCGATTCTCTATTGCGGTACGATTCTAGAAACATAAATCTCTCGACTTTCATATCAACACATCAAAATAATTTCACAAATGCGAAATACACACATACTGTTTTAACCGGTTACGTTTGTGGCTTCCGTCTTCCCGTTTACACACAGGTGTTCGGGGATTCATATAGCTAATTAGCGCATGTAATCCACGCTGTCTTCCGTCTGTTTGCCGTAAACACGCGCTGTAACATGGAGAATGGCGGTGTGGGAACACAAACCCTATAAAGGTGTGTTTCTATTGAACCTTTAGTTGTTTTTCATTTATTATTTCTCGTTGATATGAAATATATGGTCAATATTTCTACTAAAACCATTGTGTGTTAGTGTGAGCATCGGGCCTCTTAACAAAACTCAATGACTCTTATGTGTAATGTAATGGAACTGAGTCATGATCAAATGACTCGTATGTGTAATGTAATGGAACTGAGTCATGATCAAATGACTCCTATGTGTAATGTCATGGAACTGAGTCATGATCAAATGACTCTTATGTGTAATGTCATGGAACTGAATCATGATCAAATGACTCCTATGTGTAATGTAATGGAACTGAGTCATGATCAA
Organism: Oncorhynchus keta; assembly: GCF_023373465.1. Taxonomy (NCBI): domain Eukaryota; kingdom Metazoa; phylum Chordata; class Actinopteri; order Salmoniformes; family Salmonidae; genus Oncorhynchus; species Oncorhynchus keta. The sequence goes on along the minus strand of NW_026290759.1, from coordinate 24,641 downwards.
ATGACTCTTATGTGTAATGTCATGGAACTGAATCATGATCAAATGACTCCTATGTGTAATGTAATGGAACTGAATCATGATCAAATGACTCCTATGTGTAATGTAATGGAACTGAATCATGATCAAATGACTCGTGGAGTTTCCAGTGTGGAAAGAGTTTTACCCGGTCAGGGAATCTGAATATGCATTTGAGAACACACACAGGGGAGAAGCCTTTCCACTGCTCCCTGTGTGGAAAGAGTTTTACCTGGTTAGGGAACTTGAAAATGCATGAGAGAATACACACAGGATAGAAGCCTTTCCAATGTTCTCATTGTGGAAAGACATTTTACCTGGTTAGTGAACCTGAATCAACATATGAAGGAACACATACAGGATAGAAGCCTTTCCAATGTTCTCATTATGGAAAGACATTTTCCCAGTAAGAGGACCTGCAATCACATGAGAGAATAGAGAGGCTGTGTTTTGACATACAGTACCAGTCAAACGTTTGGACACACCTACTCATTCAAGGATTTTCTTTATTTTTACTGGCAGAGCTTGAAAGGATCTGCAGTGAAGAATAGGAGAAACTCCCCAAATACAGGTGTGCCGAACTTGTAGCGTCATACCCAAGAAGACTTGAGGCTGTAATTGCTGCCAAAGGTACTTCAACAAAGTACTGAGTAAAGGGTCTGAATATTTTTGTAAATGTAATATTTTTTTTTGTGTGTGTAGATTTGATGAGGGGAGAAGTTGGTTGAGAGAATGCCAAGAGTGTGCAAATCTGTCATCAAGGCAAAGGGTGGCTACTTTGAAGAATCTCAAATATATAATATATTTGGATTTGTTTAACACTTTTTTGGTTACTACATGATTCCATATGTGTTATTTCATAGTTTTGATGTCTTTACTATTATTCTGCAATGTAGAAAATAGTTTTAAAAAATAAAGAAAAACCCTTGAATGAGTAGGTGTGTCAACAGTTTTGACTGGTTCTGTATACAATTGAAGTCAGAAGTTTACATACACTTAGGTTGGAATCATTAAAACTCATTTTTCAATAAACAGCTAAGTGTTTATACATGAACACAATCAATCAAAATTAAAACTCGTTTTCAACCACTCCACAAATTTCTTGTTAACAAACTATAGTTTTGACAAGTATTTAGGACATCTACTTTGTGCATGACACAAGTAATTTTTGCAACAATTGTTTATAGACAGATTATTTCACTTATAATTCACTGTATCACAATTCTAGTAGGTCAGAAGTTTACACTAAGTTGACTGTGCCTTTAAACAGCTTGGAAAATTCCAGAAAATGTTGTCATGGCTTTAGAAGCTTCTGATAGGCTGGAGGTATATCTGTGGATGTATTTCAAGGCCTACCTTCAAACTCAGTGCCTCTTTGCTTGACATCATGGGAAAATCAAAAGTGATCAGCCAAGACCTCAGAAAAAACATTGTAGACCTCCACAAGTCTGGTTCATCCTTGGGAGCAATTTCCAAAAGCCTGAAGGTACCATATTCATCTGCACAAACAATATTACGCAAGTATAAACACCATGGGAGCACGCAGCCATCATACCGCTCAGAAAGGAGACGCGTTCAGTCTCCTAGAGATGAATGTATTTTGGTGTGAAAAGTGCAAATCAATCCCAGAACAACAGCAAATGACCTTATGAAGCTGCTGGAGGAAACAGGTACAAAAGTATCTATATCCACAGTAAAACTCGTCCTTTATCGACATAACCTGAAAGGCCGCTCAGCAAGGAAGAAGCCACTGCTCCAAAACCGCCATAAAAAAACCCAGACTACGGTTTGCAACTGCACATGGGCACAAAGATTGTACTTTTTGGAGAAACGTCCTCTGGTCTGATGAAACAAACATAGAACTGTTTGGCCATAATGACCATCGTTATGTTTGGAGGAAAAAGGGGGAGGCTTGCAAGCCGAAGAACACCATCCCAACCGTGAAGCATGGGGGTGGCAGCATCACGTTGTGGGGGTGCTTTGCTGTAGGAGAGACTGGTGCACGACACAAAATATAGATGGCATCATGAGGAAGGAAAATGATGTGGATATATTGAAGCAACATATCAAGACATCAGTCAGGAAGTTAAAGCTTGGTCGCAAATGGGTCTTCCAAATGGACAATGACCCCAAGCATACTTCCAAAGTTGTGACAAAATGGCTTAAGGACAACAAAGTCAAGGTATTGGAGTGGCTATCACAAAGCCCTGACCTCAATTCTACAGAAAATGTGTGGGCTGAACTGAACAAACATGTGTGAGCAAGGAGGCCTGTACAAACCTGACTCAGTTACACCAGCTCTGTCAGGAGGAATGGGCCAAAATTCGCCGAACTGATTGTGGGAAGCTTGTGGAAGGCTACCCGAAACGTTTGACCCAAGTTAAACAATTTAAAGGCAATGCTACCAAATACTAATTGAGTGAGTGAATGTAACTTCTGACCCACTGGGAATGTGATGATATTATTCTGACATTTCACATTCTAACAATAAAGTGGTGATCCTAACTGACCTAAAACAGGGGATTTTTACTTGGATTAAATGTCAGGAATTGTGGAAAAACTGAGTTTAATGTATTTGGCTGAGGTGTATGTAAACTTCTGACTTCAACTGTATATTTTATATTTTTTTTACGATGAATTTGTGTTTTTTGGTTTGTATGTATGAAAGCTTACTCAAAAATATGCCTACATTTGTTGTTTTTTCTTCTCAAATCATGTTTTTAATTATGAGTTTTGATTGATTGTGTTCATGTATAAACACTTAGATGTTTATTGTATGATTTTGATATTGGTATTTCAAAATGTAAATACTTTTCCAGATGAATAAAATGCGTTTCTTGTTTCTACCCTTGTGCGTTTCTTGATTTTAACCATGAAAACTCTCGAATTTAGTTGCATTTCATTGAGTTAATTTGTGTAGCAGACATCAAGCTGAAAATGTAATGACTTTGAAACATTTATATCTGAATAAAAGTCTAAATGAATATTTGTTTAACTGTGTTAGTCATTAGTGGACATTCATTATACATCTACATCTATTTATTGTTTTTGTAGGAGCAGTATAGACCCAGATGGTTATTGATACACCATGTAGGAGTAGTATAGACCCAGATGGTTATTGGTACACCATGTAGGAGCAGTATAGACCCAGATGGTTATTGGTACACCATGTAGGAGCAGTATAGACCCAGCTGGTTATTGGTACACCATGTAGGAGCAGTATAGACCCAGCTGGTTATTGGTACACCATGCTGTGGGGATGCAGTATAGACCCATCTGGTTATTGGTAATCATGAAGGAGCAGTATAGACCCAGCTGGTTATTGGTACACCATGTACACAGTATAGACAACCAGGTGTGGCTTAGGATACTCCATGTCCTTGAGGGCCCAGCCAGAGCCCATAGAACCCATCTCTGGTTAGCTTGGTTCCCCACCATGACAGAGCTTGAGAGGGTCTGCAGTAAGAATGGGAGAAACTCCAGCTGGTTAAGCTTGGTACACCATGTCTTGGAGTAATCGTATAGACCCAGCTGGTTAAAGGTCTGAATACATATGTAAATGTGATATGTCCCAGCTGGTTATATTTACACATGTGGAAAAGTATATAAACAGCTGGTTTTGTTTGTCATCATGTAGATTGAGGGAAAATAACCCAGCTGGTTATTGTTCCATCATGCAGGATGCTAGTATAGACCCAGCTGGTTCACCCATTGTTCCATCATGTAGGATCAGTATAGACCCAGCTGGTTATTGATTACCATCATGCAGGAGTAGTATAGGGAGGAGCTGGTTATTGTTCCATCATGTAGGAGCAGTATAGACCCATCTGGTTATTGATACACCATGTAGGAGTAGTATAGACCCAGCTGGTTATTGACACCATGTAGGAGTAGGAAAAAGCAGAGGGAGCACGCCGCTATAGACCCAGCTGGTTACATCACTGACACTCATGGTAGGACAGGGTAGTATAGACCCAGCTGGTTCATTGGTAAACCATGTAGTCTTGAGCAGTATAGACCCAGCTGGTTATAGATACACTATGTGAGAGCATCCTGTATGCATCACCACCTGGTTATTGGTACACCATGTAGGACTAGTATAGTCCCAGCTGGTTATTGTTCCCATCATGTCAGGGGGAACACTATAGAACCCATCTGGTTATTGGTACACCATGTCAGGACAGTATAGACCCAGCTGTTACCCCGTTCATCATGGTGAGGTCAGCAGGTATCAAAGTGGACTAGACCCATCTGGTTATTAGACTGTTAAACACCATCTCAGGAGCAGTATTAGACAGCTTCTATCTCAAGGTTATTGTTAAACACCATGTAGGAGCTAGTATAGACCCAGCTGGTTATTGATACACCATGTCAGGCCACTTCAGTATAGACCCAGCTTTTATTATTACACCATGTAATAATGGAACAGTAATAATGGACCCAGCTGGTTATTGTTACACCATGTAGAAGCAGTATAGACCCAGCTGGTTATTGGAATTACACCATGTAGGAACACGTAGCCACTTCTAATAATGGAACACGAGCCACTTCTAATAATGGAACACGAGCCACTTCTAATAATGGAACACGAGCCACTTCTAATAATGGAACACGAGCCACTTCTAATAATGGAACATGAGCCACTTCTAATAATGGAACACAAGTCACTTCTAATAATGGAACACGAGCCACTTCTAATAATGGAACACGAGCCACTTCTAATAATGGAACACGAGTCACTTCTAATAATGGAACACGAGCCACTTCTAATAATGGAACACGAGCCACTAATAATGTTTGCATGCTGCTTTACTAAGGTCTCAGTTGTAAATGAACACGAACTTGTTCTCAACAGGAGCCTACCTGGTTAAATAAAGGTGTTCTCAACTAGCCTACCTGGTTAAATAAACGGTGTTCTCAACTAGCCTACCTGGTTAAATAAAGGTGTTCTCAACTAGCCTGCCTGGTTAAATAAAGGTGTTCTCAACTAGCCTACCTGGTTAAATAAAGGTGTTCTCAACTAGCCTATCTGGTTAAATAAAGGTGAAATAAAAAAATATTAAAAATACTCATCTCATATGTATATACTGTATTCTCTTCTACTGTATTTCGTCAATTCCACTCTGACATTGCTTTTCCTAATATTTATATATTTCTTAATTCTATTATTTTACTTTTAGATGTGTGAATTGTTAGATACAACTATACTGTTGGAGCTAGGAACACAAGCATTTCGCTACATCCTTCAATAACATCTGCTAAATATCTGTATGGGATTGTATTTGATTTGATGTATCTAATTATAGACAGCTTGACGAGCCTAACAAATAGCTTACCAAAATGTTGAGAATTATAAGCCGGAACATATTGTAACGACCCTAGGTTTATAATCGCGGAAATCGACACTGCCGTTCGAGCAAGCTTTTGCTGCACAGTCGATAGAGCACCGGACTTCCGGCTTGAAGGTCGAGGTTTCGACCCTACTCCCTGCCCCTAGCAGACGCTCTTATCCAGAGCGACTGTTTCATTACAATATCAATCAGGCAAACAAAAAATAATGTACCCCTTGTCAAAAAAAAAAAGTTATCTGACTTAGTTTACGGCGTATTTCCTAATATTAGGTTAGGGTTGTGTACGTGCCTCAGATTTTCACTTTTTCACATGGAGTCGGGCGGTTGCGGATGAGCTATTATCAATTGCGGGTGAACAATCAGCTGACCCGCGCACCACTAGCCACCATACATTCAGCTTCTACGTCCGCCTAGAAAATTATTATATGTAAGAGCTACAGAGAAAACACGTCTGGTTGTTTTTACAATTATTTTTTTAACGTTTTTTCAGAATTATTTTTGTTTACTTAAACTGCGTTTCCAACTCCAGTCAGCAGATGGCGATGTGATTTTTTTTCAGGTGATGTTTCTCGAGTGACGTAAAATCTAGTGGACGAGACGGGAGGTTTCTTCAACAACCATCTCGGTAACTCGCTCGCAAACATGAAACATTGAAGCTCTTTGGACTAATTTAGTGTATATTAATCACAGTGTTTTAAACACACTGTATATGTATGTACTAGTTACTCCGTTTAAGTCCATATTTACTTTATCAGCTATCTGGCTTGTTAAGTTAGCCCAGCACTAGGCTAGTCGCTAATGCTAAATAGCTAGCTAGCTAACGTCCCCGAACATGAGCTCACTAAACTACTCTTCCTCTGCTAAAGAAAATGAGGTCTGCTGTCCGGAGAAAGAAACTCCAGGGCTGAACATTTACGTGAAAGAAGAAGAATTTACTGTAAAAGAAGAAGAATTTACTGTAAAAGAAGAGGACGTGGAGGAAGCTATCACAGTGAAAGAAGAACAGGACGTTACAGTGAGGGAAGAGGAAGAAGCTTTCAGAGTGAAAGAAGAGGATGTTAGAGTGAAAGAAGAGGAAGAAGCTTTCAGAGTGAAAGAGGAGGGGGATGAACAGAAAGAGGAGGGTGCCGTGTTTGTAGTGAAAGAGGAGGAGGAGGTGACTGTCACATTGAAAGAAGAGGAGCAACTTTTTGAAATTAAGGAAGAGGGGAGATTACTGTCACATTGGAGGAGGAGGAAGAAGACAAGACTGGAGCTCTGATGAACACCAGTGAGTACAGTCTTAATTTTTTTCTAGCTTCCATTAGGCACATTCTTCTTCTCACGTGGGTAAAACCACTGGGGAAGCTGCCCTTCTCCTGTCTAGGAGCAGTGTGTGGGTAAAACCACTGAGGAAACTTCCCCTCTCCTGTCTTGGAGCAGTGTGTGGGTAAAACCACTGAGGAAACTTCCCCTCTCCTGTCTAGGAGCAGTGTGTGGGTAAAACCACTGAGGAAGCTTCCCCTCTCCTGTCTAGGAGCAGTGTGTGGGTACAACCACTGAGGAAACTTCCCCTCTCCTGTCTAGGAGCAGCGTGTGGGTAAAACCACTGAGGAAACTTCCCCTCTCCTGTCTAGGAGCAGTGTGTGGGTACAACCACTGAGGAAACTTCCCCTCTCCTGTCTTGGAGCAGCGTGTTGGTAAAACCACAGAGGAAACTTCCCCTCTCATGTCTTGGAGCAGTGTGTGGGTAAAACCACTGAGGAAACTTCCCCTCTCCTGTCTAGGAGCAGTGTGTGGGTACAACCACTGAGGAAACTTCCCCTCTCCTGTCTTGGAGCAGCGTGTCCACTGAGGAAACTTCCCTCTCCTGTCTAGGAGCAGTGTGTGGGTACAACCACTGAGGAAACTTCCCCTCATGTCTAGGAGCAGTGTGTGGGTAAAACCACTGAGGAAACTTCCCCTCTCCTGTCTAGGAGCAGTGTGTGGGTAAAACCACTGAGGAAACTTCCCCTCTCATGTCTAGGAGCAGTGTGTGGGTAAAACCACTGAGGAAACTTCCCCTCTCCTGTCTAGGAGCAGTGTGTGGGTAAAACCACTGAGGAAACTTCCCCTCTCATGTCTAGGAGCAGTGTGTGGGTAAAACCACTGAGGAAACTTCCCCTCTCATGTCTAGGAGCAGTGTGTGGGTACAACCACTGAGGAAACTTCCCCTCTCCTGTCTTGGAGCAGTGTGTTGGTAAAACCACTGAGGAAACTTCCCCTCTCCTGTCTTGGAGCAGTGTGTTGGTAAAACCACTGAGGAAACTTCCCCTCTCCTGTCTAGGAGCAGTGTGTGGTACAACCACTGAGGAAACTTCCCCTCTCATGTCTAGGAGCAGTGTGTGGGTAAAACCACTGAGGAAACTTCCCCTCTCCTGTCTAGGAGCAGTGTGTGGGTAAAACCACTGAGGAAACTTCCCCTCTCATGTCTAGGAGCAGTGTGTGGGTACAACCACTGAGGAAACTTCCCCTCCTGTCTTGGAGCAGCGTGTTGGTAAAATCACTGAGGAAACTTCCCCTCTCATGTCTAGGAGCAGTGTGTTGGTAAAACCACTGAGGAAACTTCCCCTCATGTCTAGGAGCAGTGTGTGGGTAAAATCACTGAGGAAACTTCCCTCTCCTGTCTAGGAGCAGTGTGTGGGTACAACCACTGAGGAAACTTCCCCTCTCCTGTCTTGGAGCAGTGTGTTGGTAAAACCACTGAGGAAACTTCCCCTCTCATGTCTAGGAGCAGTGTGTGGGTACAACCACTGAGGAAACTTCCCCTCTCATGTCTAGGAGCAGTGTGTGGGTACAACCACTGAGGAAACTTCCCCCTCTCATGTCTAGGAGCAGTGTGTTGGTAAAACCACTGAGGAAACTTTCCCTCTCCTGTCTTGGAGCAGCGTGTTGGTAAAACCACTGAGGAAACTTCCCTCTCCTGTCTTGGAGCAGCGTGTTGGTAAAACCACTGAGGAAACTTCCCCTCTCCTGTCTTGGAGCAGCGTGTTGGTAAAACCACTGAGGAAACTTCCCCTCTCCTGTCTTGGAGCAGCGTGTTGGTAAAACCACTGAGGAAACTTCCCCTCTCCTGTCTTGGAGCAGCGTGTTGGTAAAATCACTGCGGAAGCTGCAGCTCTTCCCTTGTTTTTAGTACCCTACTTTCTCTTGTACACACTATGTTGTCAACTCTTCCCCCAGGTCCTTAGTGTACAAGAGATTGTCATGCACTATGTTTTCTGTCAATATATACCGGGTAAAATAATCGTTAATAAACAACTCTAATGGGGGCCCTATTAAAATCTGTGATTTAGTTTTTTACTTTCCCAAATTATGTTTTCTCTGTTTTACTTTTCTGGTTTTATATTTGTTTGTTTTTTCATTTAAAATTACAATTGTTTTGTAGAGAAACAACGAAACTGGATGTTCTGAGTGGTTAAATCACATTAGAATTTTAAAAAATAGGTCTGGAAGAAAACTGACATCCCTTTTACATTTACATTACATTTAAGTCATTTAGCAGACGCTCTTATCCAGAGCGACTTACAAATTGGTGCATACACCTTATGACAACCAGTGGAACAGCCACTTGCATCTAAATCTTGTTGGGGGGGAGAAGGGGGTGAGAAGGATTACTTACCCTTACTTACCCTATCCTAGGTATTCCTTGAAGAGGTGGGGTTTCAGGTGTCTCCGGAAGGTGGTGATTGACTCCGCTGTCCTGGCGTCGTGAGGGAGTTTGTTCCACCATTGGGGGCCAGAGCAGCGAACAGTTTTGACTGGGCTGAGCGGGAACTGTACTTCCTCAGTGGTAGGGAGGCGAGCAGGCCAGAGGTGGATGAACGCAGTGCCCTTGTTTGGGTGTAGGGCCTGATCAGAGCCTGGAGGTACTGAGGTGCCGTTCCCCTCACAGCTCCGTGGCGAGCACCATGGTCTTGTAGCGGATGCGAGCTTCAACTGGAAGCCAGTGGAGAGAGCGGAGGAGCGGGGTGACGTGAGAGAACTTGGGAAGGTTGAACACCAGACGGGCTGCGGCGTTCTGGATGAGTTGTAGGGGTTTAATGGCACAGGCAGGGAGCCCAGCCAACAGCGAGTTGCAGTAATCAAGACGGGAGATGACAAGTGCCTGGATTAGGACCTGCGCCGCTTCCTGTGTGAGGCAGGGTCGTACTCTGCGGATGTTGTAGAGCATGAACCTACAGGAACGGGACACCGCCTTGATGTTAGTTGAGAACGTCAGGGTGTTGTCCAGGATCACGCCAAGGTTCTTAGCGCTCTGGGAGGAGGACACAATGGAGTTGTCAACCGTGATGGCGAGATCATGGAACGGGCAGTCCTTCCCCGGGAGGAAGAGGAGCTCCGTCTTGCTGAGGTTCAGCTTGAGGTGGTGATCCGTCATCCACACTGATATGTCTGCCAGACATGCAGAGATGCGATTCGCCACCTGGTCATCAGAAGGGGGAAAGGAGAAGATTAATTGTGTGTCGTCTGCATAGCAATGATAGGAGAGACCATGTGAGGTTATGACAGAGCCAAGTGACTTGGTGTATAGCGAGAATAAGAGAGGGCCTAGAACAGAGCCCTGGGGGACACCAGTGGTGAGAGCGCGTGGTGAGGAGACAGATTCTCGCCACGCCACCTGGTAGGGCGACCTGTCAGGTAGGACGCAATCAAGCGTGGGCCGCGCCGAGAGATGCCCAACTCGGAGAGGGTGGAGAGGAGGATCTGATGGTTCACAGTATCGAAGGCAGCCGATAGGTCTAGAAGGATGAGAGCAGAGGAGAGAGAGTTAGCTTTAGCAGTGCGGAGCGCCTCCGTGATACAGAGAAGAGCAGTCTCAGTTGAATGACTAGTCTTGAAACCTGACTGATTTGGATCAAGAAGGTCATTCTGAGAGAGATAGCGGTAGAGCTGGCCAAGGACGGCACGCTCAAGAGTTTTGGAGAGAAAAGAGAGAAGGGATACTGGTCTGTAGTTGTTGACATCGGAGGGATCGAGTGTAGGTTTTTTCAGAAGGGGTGCAACTCTCGCTCTCTTGAAGACGGGAGGGACGTAGCCAGCGGTCAGGGATGAGTTGATGAGCGAGGTAAGGTAAGGGAGAAGGTCTCCGGAAATGGTCTGGAGAAGAGAGGAGGGGATAGGGTCAAGCGGGCAGGTTGTTGGGCGGCCGGCCGTCACAAGACGCGAGATTTCATCTGGAGAGAGAGGGAGAAGAGGTCAGAGCATAGGGTAGGGCAGTGTGAGCAGAACCAGCGGTGTCGTTTGACTTAGCAAACGAGGATCGGATGTCATCGACCTTCTTTTCAAAATGGTTGACGAAGTCATCTGCAGAGAGGGAGGAGGGAGGGGGGGAGGATTCAGGAGGGAGGAGAAGGTGGCAAAGAGCTTCCTAGGGTTAGAGGCAGATGCTTGGAATTTAGAATGGTAGAAAGTGGCTTTAGCAGCAGAGACAGAGGAGGAAAATGTAGAGGAGGGAGTGAAAGGATGCCAGGTCCGCAGGGGCGAGTTTTCCTCCATTTCCGCTCGGCTGCCCGGAGCCCTGTTCTGTGAGCTCGCAATGAGTCGTCGAGCCACGGAGCGGGAGGGGAGGACCGAGCGGCCTGGAGGATAGGGGACATAGGGAGTCAAAGGATGCAGTAAGGGAGGAGAGGAGGGTTGAGGAGGCAGAATCAGGAGATAGGTTGGAGAAAGTTTGAGCAGAGGGAAGAGAAGATAGGATGGAAGAGGAGAGAGTAGCGGGGGAGAGAGAGCGAAGATTGGGACGGCGCGATACCATCCGAGTAGGGGCAGTGTGGGAAGTGTTGGATGAGAGCGAGAGGGAAAAGGATACAAGGTAGTGGTCGGAGACTTGGAGGGGAGTTGCAATGAGGTTAGTGGAAGAACAGCATCTAGTAAAGATGAGGTCAAGCGTATTGCCTGCCTTGTGAGTAGGGGGGAGGGTGAGAGGGTGAGGTCAAAAGAGGAGAGGAGTGGAAAGAAGGAGGCAGAGAGGAATGAGTCAAAGGTAGACGTGGGGAGGTTAAAGTCGCCCAGAACTGTGAGAGGTGAGCCGTCCTCAGGAAAGGAGCTTATCAAGGCATCAAGCTCATTGATGAACTCTCGAGGAACCTGGAGGGCGATAAATGATAAGGATGTTAAGCTTGAAAGGGCTGGTAACTGTGACAGCATGGAATTCAAAGGAGGCAATAGACAGATGGGTAAGGGGAGAAAGAGAGAAAGACCACTTGGGAGAGATGAGGATCCCGGTGCCACCACCCCGCTGACCAGAAGCTCTCGGGGTGTGCGAGAACACGTGGGCGGACGAGGAGAGAGCAGTAGGAGTAGCAGTGTTATCTGTGGTGATCCATGTTTCCGTCAGTGCCAAGAAGTCAAGGGACTGGAGGAGGCATAGGCTGAGATGAACTCTGCCTTGTTGGCCGCAGATTGGCAGTTCCAGAGGCTACCAGAGACCTGGAACTCCACGTGGGTCAGTACGCGCTGGGACCACCAGGTTAGGGTGGTCGCGGCCCGCGGTGTGGAGCGTTTGTATGGTCTGTGCAGAGAGGAGAGAACAGGGATAGACAGACACATAGTTGACAGGCTACAGAAAAGGCTACGCTAATGCAAGGAAATTGGAATGACAAGCGGACTACACGTCTCGAATGTTCAGAAAGTTAAGCTTACGTAGCAAGAATCTTATTGACTAAAATGATTAAAATGATACAGTACTGCTAAAGTAGGCTAGCTGGCAGTAGCTGCGTTAATTGTTCATCTGCCCCTTTAATTGCCTGTCGAGGGAGTGAGTTCCATCCAATGAGCCGGTCTAGCGATGGTTCTGTACTGCTGCTACTCATTTCATGACAAAGTTATGCAAATAATGGATGCAAGTGATACACTTCCTCATGATCTACTTCTGCCAGGTACTACTATTTGCCGTTAACGTTTAACTGAGAAGATTTTGGGGAAAGTATTTCCATCAACCCACAAGACGGTTATGACATCAACTGGATTCAGGCAGAGTGATAGACAAACACGCGCACCACAGAGACAGACAGGGCGATATTGCTGGAAATTAATTGGCAGATATTGTGTAAGGCTTGGCTTTTAAAGCCAATAGTGTCTAACCAGAGGTGGGGATAATGTTGTGTTGTTTAGATAGCAGACACTGCAAGCTCCCAGCTACTATTTCAATCAATCAAATGTATTTATAGAGCCCTTCTTACATCAGCTGATGTCACAAAGTGCTGTACAGAAACCCAGCCTAAAACCCCAAACAGCAAGCAATGCAGGTGTAGAAGCACGGTGGCTACAAAAACTCCCTAGAAAGGCCAGAACCTAGGAAGAAACCTAGAGAGGAACCAGGCTATGAGGGGTGGCCAGTCCTCTTCTGGCTGTGCTGGGTGGAGATAACAGAACATGGCCAAGATGTTCAAATGTTCATAGATGACCAGCAGGGTCAAATAATAATAATCACAGTGGTTGTTGAGGTTGCAACAGGTCAGCACCTCATGAGTAAATGTCAGTTGGCTTTTCATAGCTGATCATTCAGAAGATCTCTACCGCTCCTGCTGTCTCTAGAGAGTTGAAAACAGCAGGTCTGGGACAGGTAGCACGTCCGGTGAACAGGTCAGGGTTCCTTAGCCGCAGGCAGAACAGTTGAAACTGGAGCAGCAGCATAACCAGATGGACTGGGGACAGCAAGGAGTCATCTGGCCAGGTAGTCCCGAGGCATGGTCCTAGGGCTCAGGTCCTCAAGAGAGAGAAGAATTAGAGAGAGCATGCTTAAATTCACACAGGACACTGGATAAGACAGGAGAAATACTCCAGATATAACAGACTGACCCTAGCCCTGACACATAAACTACTGCAGCATAACCACTGGAGGCTAAAGCAGGAGGGGTCAGGAGACACTGTGGCCCCATCCAACGATGCCAAACAGGCAGGGTATAATCCCACCCACTTTGCCAAAGCACAGTCCCCACACCACTAGAGGATATCTTCAACCACCAACTTACCATCCTGAGATTAGGCCGAGTATAGCCCACAAAGATCTCTGTCACGGCACAGCCCAAGGGCGCCAGCCCGGACAGGAAGATCACATCAGTGACTCAACCCACTCAAGCGACGCACCCCTCCTAGGAACGGCATGGAAGAACACCAGTAAGCCAGTGACACAGCCCCTGTAATAGGGTTAGAGGCAGAGAATCCCAGTGGAGAGAGGGGAACCGGCCAGGCAGAGACGGCAAGGGCGGTTCGTTGCTCCAGTGCCTTTCCGTTCACCTCCACACTCCTGGGCCAGACTACATGACCTACTGAAGAGATGAGTCTTCAATAAAGACTTAAGTTGAGACCAAATCTGTGTCTCTCACATGGGTAGGCAGACCATTCCATAAAAATGGAGCACTATAGGAGTAAACCCTGCCTCCAGCTGTTTGCTTAGAAATTCTAGGGACAATAAGGAGGCCTGTGTCTTGTGACCGTAGCGTACGTGTAGGTATGTACGGCAGGACCAAATCAGAGAGATAGGTAGGAGCAAGCCCATGTAATGCTTTGTAGGTTAGCAGTAACACCTTGAAATCAGCCCTTGCCTTGACAGGAAGCCAGTGTAGGGAGGCTAGCACTGGAGTAATATGATCACATTTTTGGTTCTAGTCAGGATTCTAGCAGCCGTATTTAGCGCTAACTGAAGTTTATTTAGTGCTTTATCTGGGTAGCTGGAAACAGCCTCCAGCTCTGTTTGCTTATAAATTCTAGGGACAATAAGGAGGCCTGCGTCTTGTGACCGTAGCGTAGGTATGTGCACGGCAGGACCAAATCCGTGTAATGCTTTTGTGAGATTTGTTTATGACTGTTCGCGGTGGAACACGTGAAAAATTGCATTTACTTTTTTTGGAATTGTTTGGCGAGCTATTTATTTATCTGTTATTTTACCAGGTTCTCATTTTTTTTCTGCAACGACCTGGGGAATAGTTACAAGGGAGAGGAGGGGGATGAATGAGCCAATTGTAAACTGGGGATTATTAGGTGACAGTGATGGTTTGAGGGCCAGATTGGGAATTTAGCCAGGACACCGGGGTTAACACCCCTACTCTTACGATAAGTGCCATGGGATCTTTAATGACCTCAGAGAGTCAGGACACCCGTTTAACGTCCCATCCGAAAGACGGCACCCTACACAGGGCAGTGGCCCCAATCACTGCCCTGGGGCATTTGCGATATTGTTTAGACCAGAGTAAAGAGTGCCTCCTACTGGCCCTCCAACACCACTTCAAGCAGCATCTGGTCTCCCATCCAGGAACTGACCAGGACCAACCCTGCTTAGCTTCAGAAGCAAGCCAGCAGTGGTATGCAGGGTGGTATGCTGCTGGCAAGTGACCTGCTGGAGACCCCATTAGCATTAGGTATTGGTTTGATATTTGGAGTTCGCTCGTCAATACCTCTTCAATGAAGGTCATAGGATGACGTGAGTGACACGTCTAGAATCAGATCCAAGTTGACCCTTTCTGCCAGTCATACCATGAGACAGACATATCTTGGTCATTGATCAAAAGACAAAAAGGTTTGATTTTGATCGATATTTGAAATCTTACAAACAGGTTTGAAATTCATGCGTAATTTGTTTTTTAAAATCTCAATGGTATTGTTAGATCCTTCGTATTTTAGCTATAAGTAAGACCGACTGATATGAGTGAAATCTCTATGGGGTTATTAGATCTTTCGTATTTTAGCTATAAGGTAAAACAGACTGATCTGATTGAAATCTATGGTACCGCATCATATATCCTTTAATTACAACCATTTCATGTCTGATTTCATAACATTTGGTTGAAATCTTACCTTTTAGGAGGACAGAATTAACACCATGCAGAATCACATTGCTCATTTGATTATTCTGGATTAAATGTTTTTTTAATGACCTCAGGTTATTGAGGAATCTAGTCTGGATTAAACCTCAGAGAAGACAGTTAGATAATGTGGAGGTTTTGTTCAGGGCTCATATTCACAAAGCGTGCTGAAAAGCATATTGACTTTTATATAATAATGAATTATATTGTATGGAAAGATCAGCATTCCTACAATGAGACGCTCTGTGAATATGGGCCCAGGTCTCCCTGTTTACTAAATTCTGTCTGTCTTTGGCAGGAGAGAGACTAGACTTTCATTCTGACAGCGGGAAGAGTCCTTCAGGGGAACCAGACCCAGAGACGTCTAAACCAGCAAGACGACACCACTGCTCCCAGTGTGGAAAGAGTTTTTCTAGGTTAGGAAGCCTGAAATCACATGAAAGAATACACACAGGAGAAAAGCCTTACCACTGCACTCAATGTGGAAATAGATTTACCTCTTTAGGGACCCTGAAAGATCACGTAAGAAAACATACAGGAGAGAAGCCCCACCAATGCTCCCAGTGTGAAAAAGAGTTTCCCCGGTTATGGGACTTGAAATCACACGAGAGGACACACACGGGAGAGAAGCCTTACCCCTGCTCCCAGTGTGGAAAGAGTTTTTCCACATCAGGGTCCCTGAAAAACCACGAGCAAACACATTCCGTAGAAAAGATTTTCCCGCTGTTCACATTGTGAAAAGAGTTTTAGGAATTTACAGTACCTGAAACGACACGAGAAAAAAGACATACGCGGGAGAAGACTTTTCACTGCTCCCACTGTGGAATTAAATTTACCTTGTTTCAGCAACTGAAAAAGCATGAAAAAATCCACAGCGGAGAGAAACGTTATGAATGCTCCCAGTGTGGGAAGATATTTACCCAGTTAGGGCACCTGAAAGACCACGAGGTAACACACACGGGGAGAAGCCTTACCACTGCTCACAGTGTGGAAAGGAATATAACACATCAAATGGACTTAAAGTTCATGAGAGAACACACATACTGCTCCCACACTTGTCTCATATTTTTGACTGAGAAATTGTGCTTTTATGTTTAAGCTACATGAAATCAAATCGTATAAAGCAGATTACAAATTACATTTATATGTTTTTATTTAAACACATGAACTGAATGTCAATTGGAAAGTAGAGTTTGAATGTAGACCTGATTAAACATTTTTAACCCCTGGCTGAGTATGCCAGTTGGAAAGTAGAGTTTGTCTGTTTGAATGTAGATGCTCTGTGATTAAATTATAATTTTCAAACTCTGGCTGTGTTTTCTTTCTGTGTGTGTTTGTATCTGTGTGCGTCATTCCTCCAGCACTACACATAATCGTTGTGCTCTGTGGTATTTTCTCCATTGTTGATATTTGCTATGGTGACTCACTCTGACATTTGTATCTAACAGAGTGTGGCTTTAAAGGGGCAGATGGCATTGCACCCCGCTTTGCTGCTATAACAGCCTCCACTCTTCAGGAAGGCTTTCCACTAGATGTTGGAACATTGCTTCTAATCAATAGATACATATTAATGTATAAGTCCATAGGATGCCACCTTTACAACAAGTCAGTTATATTAGTCAGAATCAATAGATACATTTTAATGTATAAGTCCATAGGATGCCACCTTTACAACAAGTCAGTTATATTAGTCAAGAATCAATAGATACATTTTAATGTATAAGTCCATAGGATGCCACCTTTACAACAAGTCAGTTATATTAGTCAAGAATCAATAGATACATTTTAATGTATAAGTCCATAGGATGCCACCTTTACAACAAGTCAGTTATATTCTTGAAGAATCAAGGGTACATATCATTAATGTATCAGTCCAACAATGGATGTAGCAACGACAGATTGCCCCTTTAAAGCCAACATCTCTGAACATAGTATTCCCTTAAAGTCACACTCTGTTAGATGGGAACACAGTATTCCCTTAAAGTCACACTCTGTTAGATGTGTTAGAACATAGTATTCCCTTAAAGTCACACTCTGTTAGATGTGAACACAGTATTCCCTTAAAGTCACACTCTGTTAGATGTGAACATAGTATTCCCTTAAAGTCACACTCTGTTAGATGTGAAACACAGTATTCCCTTAAAGTCACACTCTGTTAGATGTGAACATAGTATTCCCTTAAAGTCACACTCTGTTAGATGTGAACACAGTATTCCCTTAAAGTCACACTCTGTTAGATGTGAACACAGTATTCCCTTAAAGTCACACTCTGTTAGATGTGAACATAGTATTCCCTTAAAGTCACACTCTGTTAGATGTGAACATAGTATTCCCTTAAAGTCACACTCTGTTAGATGTGAACACAGTATTCCCTTAAAGTCACACTCTGTTAGATGTGAACACAGTATTCCCTTAAAGTCACACTCTGTTAGATGTGAACACAGTATTATTTTTTATTTCACCTTTATTTAACCAGGTAGGCTAGTTGAGAACAAGTTCTCATTTGCAACTGCGACCTGGCCAAGATAAAGCATAGCAGTGTGAACAGACAACACAGAGTTACACATGGAGTAAACAATTAGCAAGTCAATAACACAGTAGAAAAAAATGGGCAGTCTATATACAATGTGTGCAAAAGGCATGAGGAGGTAGGCGAATAATACAATTTTGCAGATTAACACTGGAGTGATAAATGATCAGATGGGCATGTACAGGTAGAGATATTGGTGTGCAAAAGAGCAGAAAAGTAAATAAATAAAAACAGTATAAAAACAGTATGGGAATGAGGTAGGTGAAAAAGGGTGAGCTATTTACCTATAGACTATGTACAGCTGCAGCGATCGGTTAGCTGCTCGGATAGCTGATGTTTGAAGTTGGAGAGGAGATAAAAGTCTCCAACTTCAGCGATTTTACAATCGTTCCAGTCACAGGCAGCAGAGTACTGGAACGAAAGGCGGCCAAATGAGGTGTTGGCTTTAGGGATGATCAGTGAGATACACCTGCTGGAGCGCGTGCTACGGATGGGTGTTGCCATCGTGACCAGTGAACTGAGATAAGGCGGAGCTTTACCTAGCATGGACTTGTAGATGACCTGGAGCCAGTGGGTCTGGCGACGAATATGTAGTGAGGGCCAGCCGACTAGAGCATACAAGTCGCAGTGGTGGGTGGTATAAGGTGCTTTAGTGACAAAACGGATGGCACTGTGATAGACTGCATCCAGTTTGCTGAGTAGAGTGTTGGAAGCCATTTTGTAGATGACATCGCCGAAGTCGAGGATCGGTAGGATAGTCAGTTTTACTAGGGTAAGCTTGGCAGCGTGAGTGAAGGAGGCTTTGTTGCGGAATAGAAAGCCGACTCTGGATTTGATTTTTGATTGGAGATGTTTGATTGAGTCTGGAAGGAGAGTTTGCAGTCTAGCCAGACACCTAGGTACTTATAGATGTCCACATATTCAAGGTTGGAACCATCCAGGGTAGTGATGCTAGTCGGGCATGCGGGTGCAGGCAGCGATCGGTTGAAAAGCATGCATTTGGTTTTACTCGCGTTTAAGAGCAGTTGGAGGCCACGGAAGGAGTGCTGTATGGCATTGAAGCTCGTTTGGAGGTTGGATAGCACAGTGTCCAATGACGGGCCGAAAGTATATAGAATGGTGTCGTCTGCGTAGAGGTGGATCAGGAATCGCCCGCAGCAAGAGCAACATCATTGATATATACAGAGAAAAGAGTCGGCCCGAGAATTGAACCCTGTGGCACCCCCATAGAGACTGCCAGAGGACCGGACAGCATGCCCTCTGATTTGACACACTGAACTCTGTCTGCAAAGTAATTGAGTGAACCAGGCAAGGCAGTCATCCGAAAAACCGAGGCTGTTGAGTCTGCCGATAAGAATTTGGTGATTGACAGAGTCGAAAGCTTTGGCGAGGTCGATGAAGACGGCTGCACAGTACTGTCTTTTATCGATGGCGGTTATGATATCATTTAGTACCTTGAGTGTGGCTGAGGTGCACCCGTGACCGGCTCGGAAACCAGATTGCACAGCGGAGAAGGTACGGTGTGATTCGAGATGGTCAGTGACCTGTTTGTTGACTTGGCTTTCGAAGACCTTAGATAGGCAGGGCAGGATGGATATAGGTCTATAGCAGTTTGGGTCCAGGGTGTCTCCCCTTTGAAGAGGGGATGACTGCGGCAGCTTTCCAATCCTTGGGGATCTCAGACGATATGAAGAGAGGTTGAACAGGCTGGTAATAGGGGTTGCGACAATGGCGGCAGATAGTTTCAGAAATAGCGGGTCCAGATTGTCAAGCCCAGCTGATTTGTACGGGTCCAGGTTTTGCAGCTCTTTCAGAACATCTGCTATCTGGATTTGGGTAAAAGGAGAACCTGGAGAGGCTTGGGTGAGGAACTACGGGGGCGGAGCTGTTGGCCGAGGTTGGAGTAGCCAGGCGGAAGGCATGGCCAGCCGTTGAGAAGTGCTTATTGAAGTTTTCGATAATCATGGATTTATCGGTGGAGACCGTGTTTCCTAGCCTCAGTGCAGTGGGCAGCTGGGAGGAGGTGCTCTTGTTCTCCATGGACTTCACAGTGTCCCAGAACACTCTGTTAGATGTGAACATAGTATTCCCTTAAAGTCACACTCTGTTAGATGTGAACACAGTATTCCCTTAAAGTCACACTCTGTTAGATGTGAACATAGTATTCCCTTAAAGTCACACTCTGCTAGATGTGAACACAGTATTCCCTTAAAGTCACACTCTGTTAGATGTGAACATAGTATTCCCTTAAAGTCACACTCTGTTAGATGTGAACACAGTATTCCCTTAAAGTCACACTCTGTTAGATGTGAACACAGTATTCCCTTAAAGTCACACTCTGTTAGATGTGAACATAGTATTCCCTTAAAGTCACACTCTGTTAGATGTGAACATAGTATTCCCTTAAAGTCACACTCTGTTAGATGTGAACACAGTATTCCCTTAAAGTCACACTCTGTTAGACACAAATATCAGAGTGAGCCAGCCAATAAACAATGGAGATAATAACATATAGAATGAAAGAGTCCATTGTCTTATATTACCTATGGAGAGTCTGCAACACCTTTCAAATTATTCACCTTTTGTTGCCTTATTGCTTGGAATTCTCTTTAATTACTTGTTACTCTTTAATTACTTGTATTGTTTTGAAACTGCACTGTCGGTTAGGGGCTCGTAAGTCAGCATTTCACTGTAAGGTCTGTTGTATTCGGCGCATGTGACAAATACAATTTGATTTGTTTTGATTTGGAATTAAAATGCATTCAAATATGTATTTTTTCTCCATTGATCTACACATCCTTCGCCACAACTTCCAAGTGAATTTTTAAAATTATTATTATTTTTGGAAAATCAATAAAAAACATTTAAGTTGAAATAGCTTGGTCGGATAAGTGTCCACCTTGTAATAGCGAAAAGCTAAAAAGCACAAAAAGCTTATTTCTCTCAAATTGTGTGCACAAATTTGTTTATATCCCTGTTAGTGAGCATTTCTCCTTTGCCAAGATAATCCATCCACCTGACAGGTGTGGCATTTCAAGAAGCTGATTATTTAACAGCGTGATCATTACACAGGTGCACCAAGTGCTGGGTACAATAAAAGGCCACTTTAAAATCTGCCGTTTTGTCACAAAACACAGCGTGAAAATGGCACACTGACTGCAGGAATGCCGACCAGAGTTGCTGACAGAATTGAATGTTCATTTCTCTACCATAAGCCGCCTCCAACGTTGTTTTACAGCATTCGGCAGTAAGTCCAACCGGCCTCACAACTGCAGATCACGTGCAACCACGCCAGCCCAGGTACTCCACATCCGGCTTCTTCACCTGTGGGATGGTCTGAGGGTGGTGGGTCCTGAGGAGTATTTTGGTCTGTAATAAAGCACGTGATCTGCAGTTGTGAGGCCGGTTGGACTTGAGGGAAAAACTCATTCTGATTGGCTGAGCCTGGCTCTCCAGTGGGTGGGGCCTATGCCCTCCCAGGCAAACCAATTTGGCATCCAGGCCCACCCATTTCTGCACCCACAGAGACACTGTGACGAGATCCGGAGGCCCATTGTGAGCACCATCTGTTTCCCAGTCATGTGAAATCCATAGACTAGGGCTTCATATTTCTTTATTTAAATGGACTGATTTCCTTATATGAACTGTAACTCAGTGAGATCTTTGAACTTGTTGCGTGATGCGTTTATATTTTTGTTCAGTATACTTGTGGCTAAGTTTTCAGCTTACTGGCAGAGGCAACCGGGTGTTTGGCTTAATGATCCTGGTACTTGGTCCAGTTCATGATGTCGTTGTCCTTAACAAGAGCCCCAGGATGCATTCAGGGAAAAGTGTTTGATCACGTCCAACGATTTAAAAACAACAAATCAAATTGTATTTGCCACATGCACCGAATACAACAGGCGAACTTCACCATGAAATGCTGACTGACGAGGCCTTCACCATGAAATGCTGACTGGCGAGGCCTTCACCATGAAATGCTGACTGACGAGGCCTTCACCATGAAATGCTGACTGATGAGGCCTTCACCATGAAATGCTGACTGACGAGCCCTTTCCCAGCAATGCAGAGTTAAAAGGAAGAAAATTAGCAGATAGAAAATAGTAACACCACAAATAACAATAACGAGCCTGTAGGTAGTAATGAGGCTTTATACAATTAGTACCAGTACTGAGGCTATATACAAGGGGTACCAGTACTGAGTCAACGTGCAGGGAGTACTAATGAGGCTATATACAAGGAGTACCAGTACTGAGTCAATGTGCGGGGTACCAGGAACTAATGAGGCTAAATACAAGGAGTACCAGTACTGAGTCAATGTGCAGGGGTACCAGGTACTAATGAGGCTAAATACAAGCAGTACCAGTACTGAGTCAATGTGCAGGGGTACCAGGTAGTAATGAGGCTATATACAATTATTACAAGCACCAATGTGCAGGAGTACGATGTAATATGTATATGTAGGTAGGGGTAAAATTGAGTAGGCAGGATAGATAATAAACAGAGTAGCAGAACCGCTTGCTGTGCGGCAGAGTGAACAGTCTATGGCTTGGGTGGGTGGATGGATGGGTGGGTGGGGTCTTTGACAATTTCCCGGGCTTTCCTCTGACACCACCTGGTATAGAGGTCCTGGATGGCAGGGAGCATGATGTACTGGGCAGTCCTCTGACACCACCTGGTATAGAGGTCCTGGATGGCAGGGAGCATGATGTACTGGGCAGTCCTCTGACACCACCTGGTATAGAGGTCCTGGATGGCAGGGAGCATGATGTACTGGGCAGTCCTCTGACACCACCTGGTATAGAGGTCCTGGATGGCAGGGAGCATGATGTACTGGGCAGTCCTCTGACACCACCTGGTATAGAGGTCCTGGATGGCAGGGAGCATGATGTACTGGGCAGTCCTCTGACACCACCTGGTATAGAGGTCCTGGATGGCAGGGAGCATGATGTACTGGGCAGTCCTCTGACACCACCTGGTATAGAGGTCCTGGATGGCAGGGAGCATGATGTACTGGGCAGTCCTCTGACACCACCTGGTATAGAGGTCCTGGATGGCAGGGAGCATGATGTACTGGGCAGTCCTCTGACACCACCTGGTATAGAGGTCCTGGATGGCAGGGAGCATGATGTACTGGGCAGTCCTCACCACCCTCTGTATTGCCTTACGGTGGGATGCCAAGCAGTTGCCATACCAAGTGATGATGCAGCCAGTCAAGATGCTCTTAATGGAGCAGCTGTAGAACTTTGGAGGATCTGAGGGCCCGTTCTTTTCGGGTTTTTATGAAAAGCTGGTGCTGCAGTGGATAGAGGCCATTTTACGGTCTCCTGACTAATTCTGCTACTTTTTGTGGGTTTTTACGCTGATCTTTACTTGTTTTCGTACATAATGTCTCCGCCATCATTTCCTATGACCAAAAACAGTTTCTGGAACAGCTTCAGAACAGCAACATCATGTGTAACTACGTTGAGGATTTTAATTGACTGATGAAGATTTTGAGATGGAGAATTAACATTTTTTTAATGTTCACAAGTATGAACCCAGTATGTTCACATCTAGATGTGAAAAAATAACAGAGAGAAAACAATTCCTATTATAACAGTATATATTCAAAGTCCCTGTGCCCAAGGAAGCAAAAGTAACCTACCTAAATGATTACCGCCCCGTAGCATTCACGTCGGCAGCCATGAAGTGCTTTGAAAGGCTGGTCATGGCTCACATCAACAGCATCCTCCTGGATACCCTAGACCCACTCCAATTCTTATACCGCCCCAACAGATCCACAGATGATGCAATCTCAATCGCACTCCACACTGCCCTTTCCCACCTGGACAAAAGGAACACCTATGTGAGAATGCTGTTCATTGACTACAGCTCAGCGTTCAACACCATAGTGCCATAGCATCACTAAGCTAGGGACCCTGGGGCTAAACACCTCCCTCTGCAACTGTATCCTGGACTTCCTGACAGTCCGCCCCCAGGTGGTAAGAGAAGGCAAGAACTCATATGCCACGCTGATCCTCAACACTGGGGCCCCTCAGGGGTGTGTACTTAGTCCCCTCCTGTACTCCCTGTGCACGCACAACTGAGTGGCCAAATACGACTCTAAAACCATCATTAAGTTTTCTGACGACACAACAGTGGTAGGCCTGATCACTGACAATGATGGACAACAACCTCTCCCTCAATGTGAGCAAGACAAAGGAGCTATTGTGGATTACAGGAAAAGGTGGACCAAACAGGCCTGCATTAACATCGACGGGGCTGTAGTGGAGCAGGTCAAGAGTTTCAAGCTCCTTGGTGTCCACATCACCAACAAACTCTCACAGTCCAAACACACCAAGACAGTCGTGAAGAGGACACGACAACACCTTTTCCCCCTCAGGAGACTGAAAAGATTTGGCATGGCTCCCCAGATCCTCAAAATGTTCTACAGCTGTACCATCGAGAGCATCCTGAGTGGTTGCATCACCGCCTGGTATGGCAACTGCTCAGCATCTGGCCGTAAGCCGATAGGTAGCCTAGTGGTTAGAGTGTTGGGCCAGTAACCTAAAGCTTGTTAGATCGAATCCCCGAGCTGACAAGGTAAAAATCTGCCATTCTGTCCCTGAACAAGGCAGTTAACCCACTGTTCTCCGGTAGGTCGTTAACCTACTGTTCCCCGGTAGGCCATCATTGTAAATAAGAATTTGTTCTTAACTGACTTTCCTCGTTAAATACAAAATAAAATACAGAGGGTAGTGCGTACGGCCCAGTACATCACTGATGCCGAGCTTCCTGCCACCACATGGAAGTGGTACCGGAGCGCCAAGTCTCGGACCAAAAGGCTCCTTAACAGCTTCTACCCATAAGACTGCTGAACAATTACTCAAATGGCCACCAGACTATTTACATTGACCCCCTCTGTTTGTTTTGTACACT
>NW_026290758.1:837500-839932 GCF_023373465.1 Oncorhynchus keta | reverse complement strand
AATCCATCATTTCTGTTTGGATAACGCACCTAAAACATTTCTTCCATGAAGCAAGCCTATGGTGACAGCAGTACTGACGTAGACTCTCTTGGAGAACTGACTGGCATAAATCTACTGTGTGCTCTGAATGGGTCATAGTCATGGAGAAACAATGCAGTCCTGTGTTACCCTGAACATCCACTCTACCAGCTACATCAAACACTGTCTATGTGACAGAGACACACCTGCACACTGTGTCAAAATGGAAAACGGGACTAATGGAAAGGTGTTGCTACTCACTATGTGGTGGTAGAGGTAACTCCTGAGAGGATCTATCCCACAACAAAGGAATAATGTGAACATGATAAAGTGCTCTGATGATCTGCATCTTTGGTGGAATCTGACACAGATGATGTAGTCATTTAAATTCGTAGAGATTTTCAATATCAAAATGTTAGCAGGGAAATACAAGCTAAAACGTGTTCATCCAAGAGAATTACACGAGGCAATGACAATATAACACAAACCCATCTGACATTACACGGTGGCTACACACAGAGAGTGATGTAAACGTGGTAGATGAGGCGATTTGCATGTTTAATTAAGATATCATCCAGCACAACAAGAGAGCTAGAGCCTAAAGCTGCAGAGTCAACAGCCTCTATAATAACACACAGATCCCTCTGGTCAGGGAGGGAGGGAGGGAGTCAATAATGCACTGAAAGAATGAGGGGGGGCGTCTCTAATGCACTGAAAGAGAGAGCGCAAATATTTTCATTACAGTTTTTCTCAATTGCTAAAACACTAAAAACCCATTGGCTGAACAAAGTTCTCAGTTGCCTGGACTCATTTAGCTAATTATGCAGTCTGTTGTCAATACCTTAAACCATTTCACATGGTAAAACACAATTTGCAGATCTCACTTAGACTTTTCAGCAAAACTCTAAACACATTCTCATTCTCTAAACACATTCTGCACTCTAATGCACATGTCATCCATACTGGTAAACACAAGTGGCGAGTGGTAGAGAACATATGTCATTGATTGAACACAACCACTCAAAATTGATTTAACCTGTTTCAAATGATGCGACACAACCAATATAAGCCAGTTCAGGGAGCAAACAGGTTGTTGAAGGTGGGAATGAGAAAGTCTGAGAATGGATACTGTAGTACAATGCATTGTAGGCTGCAAATTGTATGACCCTGAACATTGTGCTTTCCATTAATTACTGTAACAGTACTGACCTCTCAATAGAATTTGACTGGTTGTATGTTCATATCAACAAAGAACAAGAATTACAGTATCACAGAGACAAAGGACAAGTTTGTGAGATGCAGGGTACAGTACTGTAAAGAAATAGGGGAACAAGGAGGAGGAAGAACAAAAAACAAAATTGCAAAGAGCAAAGCAGAGTAGTAATTTCTGATCAATTTTGAGCTACTATGATAGAACATGTTTTCGTTCATCAAAAGATAATTACGGAAAAATAGGAGGAGGGGGAATATCTATCTCCCTCTCTTTCTCTTTAATCAAATGTAAAGTCACTCTGTGGAGTGGTTACCAGTCAGTCAGTCAGTCAGTCAGTCAGTCAGTCAGTCAGTCAGTCAGTCAGTCAGTAGAAGAGCAGTACAGGCCTCATTACCTCTCCCCTGTCTGTGTAGTGGTTACCAGTCAGTCAGTCAGTCAGCCAGTCAGTCAGTCAGTCAGTAGCAGAGCAGTACAGGCCTCATCACCTCTCCCCTGGCTGTGGAGTGGTTACCAGTCAGTCAGTCAGTCAGTCAGTCAGTCAGTCAGTCAGTCAGTCAGTAGCAGAGCAGTACAGGCCTCATTACCTCTCCCCTGGCTGTGGAGTGGTTACCAGTCAGTCAGTCAGTCAGCCAGTCAGTCAGTCAGTCAGTCAGTAGCAGAGCAGTACAGGCCTCATCACCTCTCCCCTGGCTGTGGAGTGGTTACCAGTCAGTCAGTCAGTCAGTCAGTCAGTCAGTCAGTCAGTCAGTCAGTAGCAGAGCAGTACAGGCCTCATCACCTCTCCCTGGCTGTGGGTGGTTACCAGTCAGTCAGTCAGTCAGTCAGTCAGTCAGTCAGTCAGTCAGTCAGTCAGTCAGTAGCAGAGCAGTACAGGCCTCATTACCTCTCCCCTGGCTGTGGAGTGGTTACCAGTCAGTCAGTCAGTCAGTCAGTCAGTCAGTCAGTCAGTCAGTAGCAGAGCAGTACAGGCCCCTCATTACCTCTCCCTGGCTGTGGAGTGGTTACCAGTCAGTCACAGTCAGTCAGTAGCAGTCAGGCCTCATTACCTCTCCCTGGCTGTGGAGTGGTTACAGTCAGTCAGTCAGTCAGTCAGTCAGTCAGTCAGTCAGTCAGTAGCAGAGCAGTACAGGCCTCATTACCTCTCCCCTGGCTGTGGAGTGGTTACCAGTCAGTCCAGTCAGTCAGTCAGTCAGTCAGTCAG
>NW_026290758.1:797500-800000 GCF_023373465.1 Oncorhynchus keta | reverse complement strand
GTCAGTCAGTAGCAGAACAGTACAGGCCTCATTACCTCTCCCCTGGCTGTGGAGTGGTTACCAGTCAGTCAGCCAGTCAGTCAGTCAGTAGCAGAGCAGTACTGGCCTCATTACCTCTCCCCTGGCTGTGGAGTGGTTACCAGTCAGTCAGCCAGTCAGTCAGTCAGTCAGTCAGTCAGTCAGTCAGTCAGTAGCAGAGCAGTACAGGCCTCATTACCTCTCCCCTGGCTGTGGAGTGGTTACCAGTCAGTCAGTCAGTCAGTCAGTCAGTCAGTCAGTAGCAGAGCAGTACAGGCCTCATTACCTCTCCCCTGGCTGTGGGTGGTTACCAGTCAGTCAGTCCGTCAGTCAGTCAGTCAGTCAGTAGCAGGCAGTACAGGCCTCATTACCTCTCCCCTGGCTGTGGAGTGGTTACCAGTCAGTCAGTCAGTCAGTCAGTCAGTCAGTCAGTCAGTCAGTAGCAGAGCAGTACAGGCCTCATTACCTCTCCCCTGGCTGTGGAGTGGTTACCAGTCAGTCAGTCCGTCAGTCAGTCAGTCAGTCAGTCAGTAGGAGAGCAGTACAGGCCTCATTACCTCTCCCTGGCTGTGGAGTGGTTACCAGTCAGTCAGTCAGTCAGTCAGTCAATCAGTCAGTCAGTCAGTCAGTCAGTCAGTCAGTCAGTCAGTCAGTCAGTCAGTAGCAGAGCAGTACAGGCCTCATTACCTCTCCCTGGCTGTGGAGTGGTTACCAGTCAGTCAGTCAGTCCGTCAGTCAGTCAGTCAGTCAGTAGCAGAGCAGTACAGGCCTCATTACCTCTCCCCTGGCTGTGGAGTGGTTACCAGTCAGTCAGTCAGTCCGTCAGTCAGTCAGTCAGTCAGTAGCAGAGCACTACAGGCCTCATTACCTCTCCCTGGCTGTGGAGTGGTTACCAGTCAGTCAGTTAGTCAGTCAGTCAGTCAGTCAGTCAGTCAGTCAGTCAGTAGCAGAGCAGTACAGGCCTCATTACCTCTCCCTGGCTGTGGAGTGGTTACCAGTCAGTCAGTCAGTCAGTCAGTCAGTAGCAGAGCAGTACAGGCCTCATTACCTCTCCCCTGGCTGTGTAGTGGTTACCAGTCAGTCAGTCAGTCAGTCAGTCCATCAGTAGCAGAGCATTACAGGCCTCATTACCTCTCCC
Source organism: Oncorhynchus keta (assembly GCF_023373465.1). NCBI lineage: Eukaryota > Metazoa > Chordata > Actinopteri > Salmoniformes > Salmonidae > Oncorhynchus > Oncorhynchus keta. The sequence continues at coordinate 798,844 of NW_026290758.1, read as the reverse complement.
CTGGCTTTGGAGTGGTTACCAGTCAGTCAGTCAGTCAGTCAGTCAGTCAGTCAGTCAGTCAGTAGCAGAGCAGTACAGTCCTCATTACCTCTCCCCTGGCTGTGGAGTGGTTACCAGTCAGTCAGTCAGTCAGTCAGTCTGTCAGTTAGTCAGTAGCAGAGCACTACAGGCCTCATTACCTCTCCCCTGGCTGTGGAGTGGTTACCAGTCAGTCAGTCAGTCAGTCAGTCAGTCAGTCAGTAGCAGAACAGTACAGGCCTCATTACCTCTCCCCTGGCTGTGGAGTGGTTACCAGTCAGTCAGCCAGTCAGTCAGTCAGTCAGTCAGTCAGTAGCAGAGCAGTACAGGCCTCATTACCTCTCCCCTGGCTGTGGAGTGGTTACCAGTCAGTCAGTCAGCCAGTCAGTCAGTCAGTCAGTCAGTCAGTCAGTCAGTCAGTCAGTCAGTCAGTCAGTCAGTAGCAGAGCAGTACAGGCCTCATTACCTCTCCCCTGGCTGTGGAGTGGTTACCAGTCAGTCAGTCAGTCAGTCAGTCAGTCAGTCAGTCAGTCAGTAGCAGAGCAGTACAGGCCTCATTACCTCTCCCCTGGCTGTGGAGTGGTTACCAGTCAGTCAGTCAGTCAGTCAGTCAGTCAGTCAGTCAGTCAGTCAGTCAGTCAGTAGGAGAGCAGTACAGGCCTCATTACCTCTCCCCTGGCTGTGGAGTGGTTACCAGTCAGTCAGTCAGTCAGTCAGTCAGTCAGTCAGTCAGTAGCAGAGCAGTACAGGCCTCATTACCTCTCCCCTGGCTGTGGAGTGGTTACCAGTCAGTCAGTCAGTCAGTCAGTCAGTCAGTCAGTCAGTCAGTCAGTAGCAGAGCAGTACAGGCCTCATTACCTCTCCCCTGGCTGTGGAGTGGTTACCAGTCAGTCAGTCCGTCAGTCAGTCAGTCAGTCAGTCAGTCAGTAGGAGAGCAGTACAGGCCTCATTACCTCTCCCCTGGCTGTGGAGTGGTTACCAGTCAGTCAGTCAGTCCGTCAGTCAGTCAGTCAGTCAGTAGCAGAGCAGTACAGGCCTCATTACCTCTCCCCTGGCTGTGGAGTGGTTACCAGTCAGTCAGTCAGTCAGTAGCAGAGCAGTAGAGGCCTCATTACCTCTCCCCTGGCTGTGGAGTGGTTACCAGTCAGTCAGTCAGTCAGTAGCAGAGCAGTACAGGCCTCATTACCTCTCCCCTGGCTGTGGAGTGGTTACCAGTCAGTCAGTCAGTCAGTAGCAGAGCAGTACAGGCCTCATTACCTCTCCCCTGGCTGTGGAGTGGTTACCAGTCAGTCAGTCAGTCAGTAGCAGAGCAGTACAGGCCTCATT